>NW_028270182.1:6867639-7052639 GCF_037043375.1 Chiloscyllium plagiosum
ACAACGAGTCTCTTTAGTGGTAAATCAGAACCATGGTGGGTCTATGGTTCAGTTCTGGGGCATGACAGTTGCTAAACACACACCAAGGAGGCAACGTCATAAAAGAGAGCAAAGGTTTCAGACAAATACAACGCGCTGCATTTTGGAAAGGCTAATCAGGGCAGGAGTTACATACGTAATAGTCAGGTGTTGCTGAACAAAGAGACCTTGGAGTATCCTTCTGAGAACAACTGAAAAGTGTGGGGCTGGAGAAGGACAGGAAAGTCAATGTTTCGGGCATTCATCAGGAATGTTTCTCCTAGTTCTGAGGAAGAGTCACTCAACCTGAAACTTTAACGCTGATTTCTCTCCACAGATGCTGCCAGACCGGCTGAGCTTTTCCAGCAACTGCTGTTTTTGACCTTGGAGTGCAGGTTCATAGCTCCTTGAAAGTGGAGTCGCAGGTGGATAGGATAGTGAAGGCAGCGTTTGGTATGCTTTCCTTTATTGGTCAGAGTGTTGAGTACAGGAGTTGGGAGGTCATGTTGCGGCTGTACAGGACATTGGTTAGGCCACTGTTGGAATATTGCGTGCAATTCTGGTCTCCTTCCTATCGGAAAGATGTTGAGAATCTTGAAAGGGTTCAGAAAAGATTTACGAGGATGTTGCCAGGGTTGGAGGATTTGAGCTACAGGGAGAGGCTAAACAGGCTGGGGCTGTTTTCCCTGGAGCATTGGAGGCTGAAGGGTGACCTTATAGAGGTTTATAAAATCATGAGGGGCATGGATAGGGTGAATAGGCAAAGTCTTTTCCCTGGGGTCGGGGAGTCCGAAACTAGAAGGGCATACGTTTAGGGTGAGAGGGGAAAGATTTAAAAGGGACCTAAGGGGCAACATTTTCACACAGAGGGTGGTACGTGTATGGAATGAGCTGCCAGAGGAAGTGGTGGAGGCTGGTACAATTACAACATTTAAGAGGCACCTGGATGGGGATATGAATAGGAGGAGCTTAGAGATAAGTGCTGGCAAATGGGAGTCAATCAATTTACAATATCTGGTCGGCATAGACGAGTTGGGCAGAAGGGTCTGTTTCCGTGGTGTTTGACTCTATGACTGAGTCACGCACGTTGAAATCACTTGGATGTTGTAATGTCTGCTCCATGGCTTGCAATGTGTTTTACCATTTAAGTAAAATACCTTACAGAGTTAATCAACCCCCTCATTGGACCATTACTATTGACACGTTAGCCAGCCCCCTGCAACTTCCCCTCACCACCCTGACTTGGGTCAGGGTGGTTGTCCATTGCTGTTCCTTTGGTGTCGCTGGGTCAGAACACAGGAGCTCCCTCTATAACAGCACTGTGTCCGGTGGGTGGGTTTTAGTGACTTCAGAGTTTTACTTGGCCAATGTACCCAGCATCCCTTGCGGTTCGGCCTTGTGTGAGTGTCCCTCCACACCACACGGGACTGCAGCGGTTCAATGAGGCAGCTCACCCCCACCTTCTCAAGGGGGCAATTAGGGATGGGCGATAAATGCTGGGCCTAGCCCACATCCCTGAAAAAGATTAGCAAAAGCGAGGTTCCATTTAAAGAGCTACAACTCCCATGGACCACTCTTAAAGGGGCATGCACCCACATGGAGAAACGGCTTCAGTAAAAATGACAAATATTGCACGTCAACATACCTTCTTTTTCTGTCAGAATTTCATCTCTACAGATGTTTCAATTTACTACTAAAGATGGGGGAAGGAAAATATTCTCTAAGACCTGTAAATAAAAGGATAAGGAACAAGGGCAAGAGAAACAGGATGCATGTCAAAGTTGCTTCAGGATGTAAATCATTAACTTTGTTGTCCATTGTGTTCAACAATTTAGAATCGTCTCATTAGTTCCGACGTGGTGACTCCCTCACATATCAATTTGCCAGCAATGAATGCGTAAGGCAATTGTTTTGTAAGTCTTCACTAAAGCTCCAGGTTACTAGAGGTCTGCCAAGTAGTGAGGCCAGGACTTTTCCCGGGGAATCTCTCGTTCTCTGAGAACAATAGGTTCAGGTGAAGACGGTCAAATTTGGCCCAATTTCACTAGGGGGCAGGATTTCCCTCGCTCTCCAGTCTCCGAGGGAGTGAGGAGTCCTGGCCAGGGGCATGTCCCCCTGGGCGTGTGTACGTGAGGGAGCGCGGTCAGGGGTCCCGAGTTCAAATCCCTCTGGGGTGAGGGTTTGGAATCGATGGAATCAATCCGGAGTCGGGAGCTGGCTTCGTTGGCTGTGGGCGGGTGGGTTTTGCGGGGGTGGGGGTGTGGAAGTCTCTATTACTCTTTCCGCTATCATCCCAGAGTGGCCTCATTAATGAAGCAACCCGCCTCATCGCATTCTCCCCGCCAGCAGACATGACCATCTCTCCCAGGAGAGTGGGTACCGGACGCCATCTCCAAAACCCAAGGTCAGCCACCAGAAATCCATAGCTGCCGGCCCACCCAAAACCCCTAGCATTGAACAGTTTGGGTATTATTTGCCCTGACAGAGGGTAAATGCCCTTTTCCCCTTACCCCCACCTGCTTCAGTGATGGAGAGGGGGGCATGGAGCTCCATCCAAGATGGCGGACACCTAGAGTTGACTGGATTAGCCTGGTTACCCCTCGGAATTTCGCATCAGGAACTGTCAGTGTCTTGTTTTCCTTTTAATTTGTTCACAGAGCCACCCATCCCTAATTACCCAGAGGGCAGTTATGAGTCAACCGCACCTTTATTTTAATTAATTCACAGGATGGGCCAGCATTTAGTGCCCTTCCCAGTTGCCCAGAAGGAAGTTAATTGCTGAAGGGGACAATCAGCCGTGGATTCATATCCATCAGATGTTTTTTTAAATTGAATTCAAATTCCACCATCTGGCGTGGCGGGGTTTGAACCCAGGTCCCGCAGAACAGTGCCTGAGTCTCTGGATCATAGATAATATGATGTTGTTAACGTGATAATACCACAAGGCCCCTCCAGTTAAAGACAACAATCTCTCCGTCAATGTCAGTGTCATGAAGGAGCTGGTCATTGTCTTCAGGAAGCAGAGGTGGAGATGGTGTCACCTTCCTGAGAGTGACGATCACCAACTATCTGCCCTGGTCCACCCACGTCAACGCTACGGTCAAGAAAGCCCAGCAATGCCTCGAATTCCTCAGGAGGCTAAGGAAATTCCGCAGGTCCACCAGGACTCTGACCAACTTTTACAGGTGCACCGTAGAGAGCATCCTATCCAGATACATCACAGCTTGGGATGGTAACTGCTCTGCCCTGGACTGTAAGAAACTGCAGAGAGTGGTGAGCACAGCCCAGTCCATCACCAGCCTCCCAACTACTGACTCTGTCTACACTTCCCACTGTCCCAGCCAACATCATCAAAGACCCCGGCTATAATCCCCTCCCACCCCGGTTATAATCCCCCTCCCACCCCGGTTATAGTCCCCCTCCCACCCCGGTTATAATCCCCCTCCCACCCCGGTTATACTCCCCTCCCATCCCGGTTATAATCCCCCTCCCACCCCAGTTATAGTCCCCTCCCACCCCGGTTATAATCCCCCTCCCGCCCCGGTTATAATCCCCTCCCACCCTGGTTATAATCCCGCCCCACACCCCGGTTGTAATCCCCCTCCCACCCCGGTTATATTCCCCCTCCCACCCCGGTTATATTCCCCCTCCCACCCCAGTTATAATCCCCTCCCACCCTGGTTATAATCCCCCTCCCACCCCGGTTATAGTCCCCTCCCACCCTGGTTATAAACCACTCCCACCCCGGTTATAATCCCCTCCAACCCCGGATATAGTCCCCCTCCCACCCTGGTTATAATCCCCCTCCCACCCCAGTTATAATCTCCTCCCACCCTGGTTATAATCCCCCTCCCACCCCGGTTATAGTCCCCTCCCACCCCGGTTATAAACCACTCCCACCCCGGTTATAGTCCCACTCCCACCCCGGTTATAATCCCCTCCCAACCCAGTTATAGTCCCCTCCCATCCCGGTTATAATCCCCTCCCACCCCGGTTATAGTCCCCTCCCACCCTGGTTATAGTCCTCTACCATCCCGGTTATAGTTCCTCCCAGTCCGGCTATAATCCCCTCCCAACCCAGTTATAGTCCCCTCCCATCCCGGTTACAATCCCCCTCCCACCCGGGTTATAGTCCCCTCCCACCCTGGTTATAACCCCCTCCCATCCCGGTTATAATCCCCTCCCATCCCGGTTATATTCCCCCTCCCACCCTGGTTATAGTCCCCCTCCCACCCCGGTTATAACCCCCTCCCACCCCGGTTATAACCCCCTCCCACCCGGTTATAGTCCCCTCCCACCCCGGTTATAGTCCCCCTCCCACCCCGGTTATAGTCCCCCTCCCACCCCGGTTATAGTCCCCTCCCACCCCGGTTATAGTCCCCTCCCACCCCGGTTATAGTCCCCCTCCCACCCCGGTTATAACCCCCTCCCACCCCGGTTATAACCCCCTCCCACCCGGTTATAGTCCCCTCCCACCCTGGTTATAACCCCCTCCCATCCCGGTTATAATCCCCTCCCATCCCGGTTATATTCCCCCTCCCACCCTGGTTATAGTCCCCCTCCCACCCCGGTTATAACCCCCTCCCACCCCGGTTATAACCCCCTCCCACCCGGTTATAGTCCCCTCCCACCCCGGTTATAGTCCCCCTCCCACCCCGGTTATAGTCCCCTCCCACCCCGGTTATAGTCCCCTCCCATCCCGGTTATATTCCCCCTCCCACCCTGGTTATAGTCCCCCTCCCACCCCGGTTATAACCCCCTCCCACCCCGGTTATAACCCCCTCCCACCCGGTTATAGTCCCCTCCCACCCCGGTTATAGTCCCCCTCCCACCCCGGTTATAGTCCCCCTCCCACCCCGGTTATAGTCCCCTCCCACCCCGGTTATAGTCCCCTCCCACCCCGGTTATAGTCCCCCTCCCACCCCGGTTATAACCCCCTCCCACCCCGGTTATAACCCCCTCCCACCCGGTTATAGTCCCCTCCCACCCCGGTTATAGTCCCCCTCCCACCCCGGTTATAGTCCCCTCCCACCCCGGTTATAGTCCCCTCCCACCCCGGTTATAGTCCCCCTCCCACCCCGGTTATAGTCCCCTCCCACCCCGGTTATAGTCCCCTCCCACCCCGGTTATAATCCCCTCCCACCCCGGTTATAGTCCCCTCCCACCCCGGTTATAGTCCCCCTCCCACCCCGGTTATAGTCCCCTCCCACCCCGGTTATAGTCCCCTCCCACCCCGGTTATAGTCCCCTCCCACCCCGGTTATAGTCCCCCTCCCACCCCGGTTATAGTCCCCTCCCACCCCGGTTATAGTCCCCCTCCCACCCCGGTTATAGTCCCCTCCCACCCCGGTTATAGTCCCCTCCCACCCCGGTTATATTCCCCCTCCCACCCCGGTTATAACCCCCTCCCACCCCGGTTATAGTCCCCTCCCACCCCGGTTATAGTCCCCTCCCACCCCGGTTATAGTCCCCTCCCACCCTGGTTATAATCCCCTCCCACCCCGGTTATAGTCCCCTCCCACCCCGGTTATAGTCCCCTCCCATCCCGGTTATAATCCCCCTCCCACCCTGGTTATAGTCCCCTCCCACCCTGGTTATAGTCCCCTCCCACCCCGGTTATAACCCCCTCCCACCCCGGTTATAATCCCCCTCCCACCCCGGTTATAGTCCCCTCCCACCCTGGTTATAGTCCCCTCCCACCCCGGTTATAACCCCCTCCCACCCCGGTTATAGTCCCCCTCCCACCCCGGTTATAACCCCCTCCCACCCCGGTTATAATCCCCCTCCCACCCCGGTTATAGTCCCCTCCCACCCTGGTTATAGTCCCCTCCCACCCCGGTTATAACCCCCTCCCATCCCGGTTATAATCCCCTCCCATCCCGGTTATATTCCCCCTCCCACCCTGGTTATAGTCCCCTCCCACCCCGGTTATAGTCCCCTCCCACCCCGGTTATAGTCCCCTCCCACCCCGGTTATAGTCCCCTCCCACCCCGGTTATAGTCCCCTCCCACCCCGGTTATAGTCCCCCTCCCACCCCGGTTATAGTCCCCTCCCACCCCGGTTATAGTCCCCTCCCACCCCGGTTATAGTCCCCCTCCCACCCCGGTTATAGTCCCCCTCCCACCCCGGTTATAGTCCCCTCCCACCCCGGTTATAGTCCCCTCCCACCCCGGTTATAGTCCCCCTCCCACCCCGGTTATAGTCCCCCTCCCACCCCGGTTATAGTCCCCTCCCACCCCGGTTATAATCCCCTCCCACCCCGGTTATAGTCCCCCTCCCACCCCGGTTATAATCCCCTCCCACCCCGGTTATAATCCCCTCCCACCCCGGTTATAGTCCCCTCCCACCCCGGTTATAATCCCCTCCCACCCCGGTTATAGTCCCCTCCCACCCCGGTTATAGTCTCCTCCCACCCCGGTTATAATCCCCTCCCACCCCGGTTATAATCCCCTCCCACCCCGGTTATAGTCCCCTCCCACCCCGGTTATAATCCCCTCCCACCCCGGTTATAGTCCCCTCCCACCCCGGTTATAATCCCCTCCCACCCCGGTTATAATCCCCTCCCACCCGGTTATAGTCCCCTCCCACCCCGGTTATAATCCCCTCCCACCCCGATTATAGTCCCCCTCCCACCCCGGTTATAATCCCCCTCCCACCCGGTTATAGTCCCCCTCCCACCCCGGTTATAGTCCCCTCCCACCCCGGTTATAATCCCCTCCCACCCCGGTTATAGTCCCCCTCCCACCCCGGTTATAGTCCCCTCCCACCCCGGTTATAGTCCCCTCCCACCCCGGTTATAGTCCCCCTCCCACCCCGGTTATAGTCCCCTCCCACCCCGGTTATAGTCCCCTCCCACCCCGGTTATAGTCCCCCTCCCACCCCGGTTATAGTCCCCTCCCACCCCGGTTATAGTCCCCTCCCACCCCGGTTATAGTCCCCTCCCACCCCGGTTATAATCCCCTCCCACCCCGGTTATAGTCCCCCTCCCACCCCGGTTATAGTCCCCTCCCACCCCGGTTATAATCCCCTCCCACCCCGGTTATAGTCCCCTCCCACCCCGGTTATAATCCCCTCCCACCCCGGTTATAGTCCCCTCCCACCCCGGTTATAATCCCCCCCTCACCCCGGTTATAGTCCCCCTCCCACCCCGGTTATAGTCCCCTCCCACCCCGGTTATAATCCCCTCCCACCCTGGTTATAATCCCCTCCCACCCCGGTTATAGTCCCCCCCTCACCCCGGTTATAGTCCCCCTCCCACCCCGGTTATAGTCCCCTCCCACCCCGGTTATAATCCCCTCCCACCCCGGTTATAATCCCCTCCCACCCCGGTTATAGTCCCCTCCCACCCCGGTTATAATCCCCTCCCACCCCGGTTATAGTCCCCTCCCACCCCGGTTATAATCCCCTCCCACCCCGGTTATAGTCCCCTCCCACCCCGGTTATAATCCCCCCCTCACCCCGGTTATAGTCCCCCCTCCCACCCCGGTTATAGTCCCCTCCCACCCCGGTTATAGTCCCCCTCCCACCCCGGTTATAGTCCCCTCCCACCCCGGTTATAGTCCCCTCCCACCCCGGTTATAATCCCCTCCCACCCCGGTTATAGTCCCCCTCCCACCCGGTTATAGTCCCCTCCCACCCCGGTTATAATCCCCTCCCACCCTGGTTATAATCCCCTCCCACCCTGGTTATAGTCCCCTCCCACCCCGGTTATAATCCCCTCCCACCCGGTTATAGTCCCCCTCCCACCCCGGTTATAGTCCTCTCCCACCCCGGTTATAGTCCTCTCCCACCCCGGTTATAATCCCCTCCCACCCCGGTTATAATCCCCTCCCACCCCGGTTATAATCCCCTCCCACCCCGGTTATAATCCCCTCCCACCCCGGTTATAGTCCCCCTCCCACCCCGGTTATAATCCCCTCCCATCCCGGTTATAGTCCCCTCCCACCCCGGTTATAATCCCCTCCCACCCCGGTTATAGTCCCCCTCCCACCCCGGTTATAATCCCCTCCCATCCCGGTTATAGTCCCCTCCCATCCCGGTTATAGTCCCCTCCCACCCCGGTTATAATCCCCTCCCACCCCGATTATAGTCCCCCTCCCACCCCGGTTATAATCCCCTCCCATCCCGGTTATAATCCCCTCCCACCCCGGTTATAATCCCCTCCCACCCCGGTTATAGTCCCCCTCCCACCCCGGTTATAATCCCCTCCCATCCCGGTTATAATCCCCTCCCACCCCGGTTATAATCCCCTCCCACCCCGGTTATAGTCCCCCTCCCACCCGGTTATAGTCCCCTCCCACCCCGGTTATAATCCCCTCCCACCCCGGTTATAGTCCCCTCCCACCCCGGTTATAGTCCCCTCCCACCCCGGTTATAATCCCCTCCCATCCCGGTTATAATCCCCTCCCACCCCGGTTATAATCCCCTCCCATCCCGGTTATAATCCCCTCCCACCCCGGTTATAATCCCCTCCCACCCCGGTTATAATCCCCTCCCACCCCGGTTATAATCCCCTCCCACCCCGGTTATAGTCCCCTCCCACCCCGGTTATAGTCCTCTCCCACCCGGGTTATAATCCCCTCCCACCCCGGTTATAGTCCCCTCCCACCCCGGTTATAACCCCCTCCCACCCCGGTTATAGTCCCCTCCCACCCCGGTTATAATCCCCTCCCACCCGGTTATAGTCCCCCTCCCACCCCGGTTATAATCCCCTCCCACCCGGTTATAATCCCCTCCCACCCCGGTTATAGTGCCCTCCCACCCCGGTTATAGTCTCCTCCCACCCCGGTTATAGTTTCCTCCCAGTCCGGCTATAATCCCCTCCCACCCCGGTTATAATCCCCTCCCACCCCGGTTATAGTCCCCCTCCCACCCCGGTTATAGTCCCCTCCCACCCTGGTTATAGTCCCCTCCCACCCCGGTTATAACCCCCTCCCATCCCGGTTATAATCCCCTCCCATCCCGGTTATATTCCCCCTCCCACCCTGGTTATAGTCCCCTCCCACCCCGGTTATAGTCCCCTCCCACCCCGGTTATAGTCCCCTCCCACCCCGGTTATAGTCCCCCTCCCACCCCGGTTATAGTCCCCTCCCACCCCGGTTATAGTCCCCTCCCACCCCGGTTATAGTCCCCCTCCCACCCCGGTTATAGTCCCCCTCCCACCCCGGTTATAGTCCCCTCCCACCCCGGTTATAGTCCCCTCCCACCCCGGTTATAGTCCCCCTCCCACCCCGGTTATAGTCCCCCTCCCACCCCGGTTATAGTCCCCTCCCACCCCGGTTATAATCCCCTCCCACCCCGGTTATAGTCCCCTCCCACCCCGGTTATAATCCCCTCCCACCCCGGTTATAATCCCCTCCCACCCCGGTTATAGTCCCCTCCCACCCCGGTTATAATCCCCTCCCACCCCGGTTATAGTCCCCTCCCACCCCGGTTATAGTCTCCTCCCACCCCGGTTATAATCCCCTCCCACCCCGGTTATAATCCCCTCCCACCCCGGTTATAGTCCCCTCCCACCCCGGTTATAATCCCCTCCCACCCCGGTTATAGTCCCCTCCCACCCCGGTTATAATCCCCTCCCACCCCGGTTATAATCCCCTCCCACCCGGTTATAGTCCCCTCCCACCCCGGTTATAATCCCCTCCCACCCCGATTATAGTCCCCCTCCCACCCCGGTTATAATCCCCCTCCCACCCGGTTATAGTCCCCCTCCCACCCCGGTTATAGTCCCCTCCCACCCCGGTTATAATCCCCTCCCACCCCGGTTATAGTCCCCCTCCCACCCCGGTTATAGTCCCCTCCCACCCCGGTTATAGTCCCCTCCCACCCCGGTTATAGTCCCCCTCCCACCCCGGTTATAGTCCCCTCCCACCCCGGTTATAGTCCCCTCCCACCCCGGTTATAGTCCCCCTCCCACCCCGGTTATAGTCCCCTCCCACCCCGGTTATAGTCCCCTCCCACCCCGGTTATAGTCCCCTCCCACCCCGGTTATAATCCCCTCCCACCCCGGTTATAGTCCCCCTCCCACCCCGGTTATAGTCCCCTCCCACCCCGGTTATAATCCCCTCCCACCCCGGTTATAGTCCCCTCCCACCCCGGTTATAATCCCCTCCCACCCCGGTTATAGTCCCCTCCCACCCCGGTTATAATCCCCCCCTCACCCCGGTTATAGTCCCCCTCCCACCCCGGTTATAGTCCCCTCCCACCCCGGTTATAATCCCCTCCCACCCTGGTTATAATCCCCTCCCACCCCGGTTATAGTCCCCCCCTCACCCCGGTTATAGTCCCCCTCCCACCCCGGTTATAGTCCCCTCCCACCCCGGTTATAATCCCCTCCCACCCCGGTTATAATCCCCTCCCACCCCGGTTATAGTCCCCTCCCACCCCGGTTATAATCCCCTCCCACCCCGGTTATAGTCCCCTCCCACCCCGGTTATAATCCCCTCCCACCCCGGTTATAGTCCCCTCCCACCCCGGTTATAATCCCCCCCTCACCCCGGTTATAGTCCCCCTCCCACCCCGGTTATAGTCCCCTCCCACCCCGGTTATAGTCCCCCTCCCACCCCGGTTATAGTCCCCTCCCACCCCGGTTATAGTCCCCTCCCACCCCGGTTATAATCCCCTCCCACCCCGGTTATAGTCCCCCTCCCACCCGGTTATAGTCCCCTCCCACCCCGGTTATAATCCCCTCCCACCCTGGTTATAATCCCCTCCCACCCTGGTTATAGTCCCCTCCCACCCCGGTTATAATCCCCTCCCACCCGGTTATAGTCCCCCTCCCACCCCGGTTATAGTCCTCTCCCACCCCGGTTATAGTCCTCTCCCACCCCGGTTATAATCCCCTCCCACCCCGGTTATAATCCCCTCCCACCCCGGTTATAATCCCCTCCCACCCCGGTTATAATCCCCTCCCACCCCGGTTATAGTCCCCCTCCCACCCCGGTTATAATCCCCTCCCATCCCGGTTATAGTCCCCTCCCACCCCGGTTATAATCCCCTCCCACCCCGGTTATAGTCCCCCTCCCACCCCGGTTATAATCCCCTCCCATCCCGGTTATAGTCCCCTCCCACCCCGGTTATAATCCCCTCCCACCCCGGTTATAGTCCCCCTCCCACCCCGGTTATAATCCCCTCCCATCCCGGTTATAGTCCCCTCCCACCCCGGTTATAATCCCCTCCCACCCCGATTATAGTCCCCCTCCCACCCCGGTTATAATCCCCTCCCATCCCGGTTATAATCCCCTCCCACCCCGGTTATAATCCCCTCCCACCCCGGTTATAGTCCCCCTCCCACCCCGGTTATAATCCCCTCCCATCCCGGTTATAATCCCCTCCCACCCCGGTTATAATCCCCTCCCACCCCGGTTATAGTCCCCCTCCCACCCGGTTATAGTCCCCTCCCACCCCGGTTATAATCCCCTCCCACCCCGGTTATAGTCCCCTCCCACCCCGGTTATAGTCCCCTCCCACCCCGGTTATAATCCCCTCCCATCCCGGTTATAATCCCCTCCCACCCCGGTTATAATCCCCTCCCATCCCGGTTATAATCCCCTCCCACCCCGGTTATAATCCCCTCCCACCCCGGTTATAATCCCCTCCCACCCCGGTTATAATCCCCTCCCACCCCGGTTATAGTCCCCTCCCACCCCGGTTATAGTCCTCTCCCACCCGGGTTATAATCCCCTCCCACCCCGGTTATAGTCCCCTCCCACCCCGGTTATAACCCCCTCCCACCCCGGTTATAGTCCCCTCCCACCCCGGTTATAATCCCCTCCCACCCGGTTATAGTCCCCCTCCCACCCCGGTTATAATCCCCTCCCACCCGGTTATAATCCCCTCCCACCCCGGTTATAGTGCCCTCCCACCCCGGTTATAGTCTCCTCCCACCCCGGTTATAGTTTCCTCCCAGTCCGGCTATAATCCCCTCCCACCCCGGTTATAATCCCCTCCCACCCCGGTTATAGTCCCCTCCCACCCCGGTTATAGTCCCCCTCCCACCCCGGTTATAGTTTCCTCCCACCCCGGTTATAGTTTCCTCCCAGTCCGGCTATAATCCCCTCCCACCCCGGTTATAATCCCCTCCCACCCGGTTATAGTCTCCTCCCACCCCGGTTATAGTTTCCTCCCACCCCGGTTATAGTCCCCTCCCACCCCGGTTATAATCCCCTCCCACCCTGGTTATAGTCCCCTCCCACCCCGGTTATAGTCCCCCTCCCACCCCGGTTATAGTTTCCTCCCACCCCGGTTATAGTTTCCTCCCAGTCCGGCTATAATCCCCTCCCACCCCGGTTATAATCCCCTCCCACCCGGTTATAGTCTCCTCCCACCCCGGTTATAGTTTCCTCCCACCCCGGTTATAGTCCCCTCCCACCCCGGTTATAATCCCCTCCCACCCCGGTTATAGTGCCCTCCCACCCCGGTTATAGTCCCCTCCCACCCCGGTTATAATCCCCTCCCACCCCAGTTATAATCCCCTCCCACCCCGGTTATAGTCCCCTCCCATCCCGGTTATAGTCCCATCCCACCCCGGTTATAACCCCCTCCCACCCCGGTTATAGTTTCCTCCCAGTCCGGCTATAATCCCCTCCCACCCCAGTTATAATCCCCTCCCACCCCGGTTATAATCCCCTCCCACCCCGGTTATAATCGCCCTACCACCCCGGTTATAATCCCCTCCCACCCCGGTTATAGTCCCCTCCCACCCCGGTTATAATCCCCTCCCAACCCGGTAATAATCCTCTCCCTTCCCGGTTATAATCCCCCTCCACCCCGGTTATAATCCCCTCCCATCCTGGTTATAGTCCCCTCCCACCCCGGTTATATACCCTCCCATCCTGGTTATAATTCCCCCTCCCACCTTGGTTATAGTCCCCTCCCATCCCGGTTTTAATCCCCTCCCACCCTGGTTATAATCCCCTCCCATCCCGGTTTTAATCCCCTCCCACCCTGGTTATAGTCCCCTCCCATTCCGGTTATAATCCCCTCCCATCCCGGTTTTAATCCCCTCCCACCTTGGTTATAGTCCCCTCCCATCCCGGTTTTAATCCCCTCCCACCCCGGTTATAATCCCCTCCCATCCCGGTTATAATCCCCTCCCACCCTGGTTATAATCCCCTCCCATCCCGGTTTTAATCCCCTCCCACCCTGGTTATAGTCCCTTCCCATTCCGGTTATAATCCCCTCCCACCCCGGTTATAATCCCCTCCCATCCCGGTTATAATCCCCTCCCACCCCGGTTATAATCCCCTCCCATCCCGGTTTTAATCCCCTCCCATCCTGGTTATAGTCCCTTCCCATTCCGGTTATAATCCCCTCCCACCCCGGTTATAATCCCCTCCCACCCCGGTTATAATCCCTCTCCCACCCCGGTTATAATCCCCTCCCATCCCGGTTATAATCCCCTCCCACCCCGGTTATAATCCCCTCCCACCCCGGTTATAATCCCCTCCCACCCCGGTTATAGTCCCCTCCCACCCCGGTTATAGTCCCCTCCCACCCCGGTTATAGTCCCCTCCCACCCCGGTTATAATCCCCTCCCACCCCGGTTATAATCCCCTCCCATCCCGGTTATAATCCCCTCCCACCCCGGTTATAATCCCCCTCCCACCCCGGTTATAATCCCCTCCCATCCCGGTTATAGTCCCCTCCCACCCTTGTTATAATCCCCTCCCACCCCGGTTATAATCCCTCTCCCACCCCGGTTATAATCCCCTCCCACCCCGGTTATAATCCCCTCCCATCCCGGTTATACTCCCCTCCCACCCCGGTTATAATCCCCTCCCACCCCGGTTATAATCCCCTCCCATCCCGGTTATAATCCCCTCCCACCCCGGTTATAATCCCCTCCCACCCCGGTTATAGTCCCCTCCCACCCCGGTTATAGTCCTCTCCCACCCCGGTTATAATCCCCTCCCACCCGGTTATAGTCCCCCTCCCACCCCGGTTATAATCCCCTCCCACCCGGTTATAGTCCCCCTCCCACCCCGGTTATAATCCCCTCCCACCCGGTTATAGTCCCCCTCCCACCCCGGTTATAGTCTCCTCCCACCCCGGTTATAGTTTCCTCCCAGTCCGGCTATAATCCCCTCCCACCCCGGTTATAATCCCCTCCCACCCGGTTATAGTCCCCCTCCCACCCCGGTTATAATCCCCTCCCACCCCGGTTATAGTGCCCTCCCACCCCGGTTATAGTCCCCTCCCACCCCGGTTATAATCCCCTCCCACCCCAGTTATAATCCCCTCCCACCCCGGTTATAGTCCCCTCCCACCCCGGTTATAATCCCCCTCCCACCCCGGTTATAATCCCCTCCCATCCCGGTTATAGTTTCCTCCCAGTCCGGCTATAATCCCCTCCCACCCCAGTTATAATCCCCTCCCACCCCGGTTATAATCCCCTCCCACCCCGGTTATAATCGCCCTACCACCCCGGTTATAATCCCCTCCCACCCCGGTTATAGTCCCCTCCCACCCCGGTTATAATCCCCTCCCAACCCGGTAATAATCCTCTCCCTTCCCGGTTATAATCCCCCTCCACCCCGGTTATAATCCCCTCCCATCCTGGTTATAGTCCCCTCCCACCCCGGTTATATACCCTCCCATCCTGGTTATAATTCCCCCTCCCACCTTGGTTATAGTCCCCTCCCATCCCGGTTTTAATCCCCTCCCACCCTGGTTATAATCCCCTCCCATCCCGGTTTTAATCCCCTCCCACCCTGGTTATAGTCCCCTCCCATTCCGGTTATAATCCCCTCCCATCCCGGTTTTAATCCCCTCCCACCTTGGTTATAGTCCCCTCCCATCCCGGTTTTAATCCCCTCCCACCCCGGTTATAATCCCCTCCCATCCCGGTTATAATCCCCTCCCACCCTGGTTATAATCCCCTCCCATCCCGGTTTTAATCCCCTCCCACCCTGGTTATAGTCCCTTCCCATTCCGGTTATAATCCCCTCCCACCCCGGTTATAATCCCCTCCCATCCCGGTTATAATCCCCTCCCACCCCGGTTATAATCCCCTCCCATCCCGGTTTTAATCCCCTCCCATCCTGGTTATAGTCCCTTCCCATTCCGGTTATAATCCCCTCCCACCCCGGTTATAATCCCCTCCCACCCCGGTTATAATCCCTCTCCCACCCCGGTTATAATCCCCTCCCATCCCGGTTATAATCCCCTCCCACCCCGGTTATAATCCCCTCCCACCCCGGTTATAATCCCCTCCCACCCCGGTTATAGTCCCCTCCCACCCCGGTTATAGTCCCCTCCCACCCCGGTTATAGTCCCCTCCCACCCCGGTTATAATCCCCTCCCACCCCGGTTATAATCCCCTCCCATCCCGGTTATAATCCCCTCCCACCCCGGTTATAATCCCCCTCCCACCCCGGTTATAATCCCCTCCCATCCCGGTTATAGTCCCCTCCCACCCTTGTTATAATCCCCTCCCACCCCGGTTATAATCCCTCTCCCACCCCGGTTATAATCCCCTCCCACCCCGGTTATAATCCCCTCCCATCCCGGTTATACTCCCCTCCCAC
The DNA here is from genome assembly GCF_037043375.1 of Chiloscyllium plagiosum. Taxonomy (NCBI): domain Eukaryota; kingdom Metazoa; phylum Chordata; class Chondrichthyes; order Orectolobiformes; family Hemiscylliidae; genus Chiloscyllium; species Chiloscyllium plagiosum. The sequence continues at coordinate 6,883,184 of NW_028270182.1, forward strand.
CCCGGTTATAATCCCCTCCCACCCCGGTTATAATCCCCTCCCATCCCGGTTATAATCCCCTCCCACCCCGGTTATAATCCCCTCCCACCCCGGTTATAGTCCCCTCCCACCCCGGTTATAGTCCTCTCCCACCCCGGTTATAATCCCCTCCCACCCGGTTATAGTCCCCCTCCCACCCCGGTTATAATCCCCTCCCACCCGGTTATAGTCCCCCTCCCACCCCGGTTATAATCCCCTCCCACCCGGTTATAGTCCCCCTCCCACCCCGGTTATAGTCTCCTCCCACCCCGGTTATAGTTTCCTCCCAGTCCGGCTATAATCCCCTCCCACCCCGGTTATAATCCCCTCCCACCCGGTTATAGTCCCCCTCCCACCCCGGTTATAATCCCCTCCCACCCCGGTTATAGTGCCCTCCCACCCCGGTTATAGTCCCCTCCCACCCCGGTTATAATCCCCTCCCACCCCAGTTATAATCCCCTCCCACCCCGGTTATAGTCCCCTCCCACCCCGGTTATAATCCCCCTCCCACCCCGGTTATAATCCCCTCCCATCCCGGTTATAGTTTCCTCCCAGTCCGGCTATAATCCCCTCCCACCCCAGTTATAATCCCCTCCCACCCCGGTTATAATCCCCTCCCACCCCGGTTATAATCGCACTACCACCCCGGTTATAATCCCCTCCCACCCCGGTTATAGTCCCCTCCCACCCCGGTTATAATCCCCTCCCAACCCGGTAATAATCCTCTCCCTTCCCGGTTATAATCCCCCTCCACCCCGGTTATAATCCCCTCCCACCTTGGTTATAGTCCCCTCCCATCCCGGTTTTAATCCCCTCCCACCCTGGTTATAATCCCCTCCCATCCCGGTTTTAATCCCCTCCCACCCTGGTTATAGTCCCCTCCCATTCCGGTTATAATCCCCTCCCATCCCGGTTTTAATCCCCTCCCACCTTGGTTATAGTCCCCTCCCATCCCGGTTTTAATCCCCTCCCACCCCGGTTATAATCCCCTCCCATCCCGGTTTTAATCCCCTCCCACCCTGGTTATAGTCCCTTCCCATTCCGGTTATAATCCCCTCCCATCCCGGTTTTAATCCCCTCCCACCTTGGTTATAGTCCCCTCCCATCCCGGTTATAATCCCCTCCCACCCTGGTTATAATCCCCTCCCATCCCGGTTTTAATCCCCTCCCACCCTGGTTATAGTCCCTTCCCATTCCGGTTATAATCCCCTCCCACCCCGGTTATAATCCCCTCCCATCCCGGTTATAATCCCCTCCCACCCCGGTTATAATCCCCTCCCATCCCGGTTTTAATCCCCTCCCACCCTGGTTATAGTCCCTTCCCATTCCGGTTATAATCCCCTCCCACCCCGGTTATAATCCCCTCCCACCCCGGTTATAATCCCTCTCCCACCCCGGTTATAATCCCCTCCCATCCCGGTTATAATCCCCTCCCACCCCGGTTATAATCCCCTCCCACCCTGGTTATAATCCCCTCCCACCCCGGTTATAATCCCCTCCCACCCCGGTTATAATCCCCTCCCATCCCGGTTATAATCCCCTCCCACCCCGGTTATAATCCCCCTCCCACCCCGGTTATAATCCCCTCCCATCCCGGTTATAGTCCCCTCCCACCCTTGTTATAATCCCCTCCCACCCCGGTTATAATCCCTCTCCCACCCCGGTTATAATCCCCTCCCACCCCGGTTATAATCCCCTCCCACCCCGGTTATAATCCCCTCCCACCCCGGTTATAATCCCCTCCCACCCCGGTTATAATCCCCCCTCACCCCGGTTATAGTTCCCTCCCAGTCCGGCTATAATCCCCTCCCACCCCAGTTATAATCCCCTCCCATCCCGGCTATAGTCCCCTCCCACCCGGGTTATAATCCCCTCCCACCCCGGTTATATTCCCCCTCCCACCCGGGTTATAGTCCCATCCCACCCCGGTTATAACCCCCTCCCATCCCGGTTATAATCGCCCTACCACCCCGGTTATAATCCCCTCCCACCCGAATATAGTCCCCTCCCACACCGGTTAAAAGCCCCTCCCACCCCGGTTATAATTGCCCTACCACCGCGGTTATAATCCCCTCCCACCCCGAATATAGTCCCCTCCCACCCCGGTTATAACCCCCTCCCACCCCGGTTATAGTCCCCTCCCATCCCGGTTATAATCCCCTCCCACCCCGGTTATAATCCTCTCCCATCCCGGTTATAATCCCCTCCCACCCCGGTTATAATCCCTTCCAACCCCGGTTATAATCCCCTCCCACCCCGCTTATAATCCTCTCCCACCCCAGTTATAATCCCCTCCCACCCCGGTTATAATCCCCTCCCACCCCGGTTATAATCCCCTCCCACCCTGGTTATATACCCTCCCACCCCTGTTATAATCCCCTCCCATCCTGGTTATAATCCCCTCCCACCCCTGTTATAATCCCCTCCCACCCCGGTTATAATCCCCTCCCACCCCGGTTATAGTCCCCTCCCACCCTGGTTATATACCCTCCCACCCCTGTTATAATCCCCTCCCATCCCGGTTATAATCCCCTCCCATCCTGGTTATAATCCCCTCCCACCCCGGTTATAATCCCCTCCCATCCTGGTTATAATCCCCTCCCACCCCGGTTATAATCCCCTCCCACCCCGGTTATAGTCCCCTCCCACCCTGGTTATATACCCTCCCATCCCGGTTATAATCCCCTCCCATCCCGGTTATAATCCCCTCCCATCCCGGTTATAATCCCCTCCCATCCTGGTTATAATCCCCTCCCATCCTGGTTATAATCCCCTCCCACCCCGGTTATAATCCCCTCCCACCCCGGTTATAATCCCCTCCCATCCCGGTTATAATCCCCTCCCATCCTGGTTATAATCCCCTCCCACCCCGGTTATAATCCCCTCCCACCCCGGTTATAATCCCCTCCCACCCCGGTTATAACCCCCTCCCACCCCGGTTATAGTCCCCTCCCACCCCGGTTATAATCCCCTCCCACCCCGGTTATAATCCCCTCCCACCCCGGTTATAATCCCCTCCCACCCCGGTTATAGTCCCCTCCCACCCCGGTTATAATCCCCTCCCACCCCGGTTATAATCCCCTCCCACCCCGGTTATAATCCCCTCCCACCCCGGTTATAGTCCCCTCCCACCCCGGTTATAACCCCCTCCCACCCCGGTTATAGTCCCCTCCCACCCCGGTTATAATCCCCTCCCACCCCGGTTATAATCCCCTCCCACCCCGGTTATAATCCCCTCCCACCCCGGTTATAATCCCCTCCCACCTCGGTTATAGTCCTCTCCCACCCCGGTTATAGTCCTCTCCCATCCCGGTCATAATCCCCTCCCACCCCGGTTATAATCCCCCTCCCACCCCGGTTATAATCCCCCTCCCACCCCGGTTATAATCCCCTCCCACCCCGGTTATAATCCCCCTCCCACCCCGGTTATAATCCCCTCCCACCCCGGTTATAATCCCCTCCCACCCCGGTTATAATCCCCTCCCACCCCGGTTATAGTCCCCTCCCACCCCGGTTATAATCCCCTCCCACCCCGGTTATAGTCCCCTCCCACCCCGGTTATAATCCCCTCCCACCCCGGTTATAGTCCTCTCCCACCCCGGTTATAGTCCCCCTCCCACCCCGGTTATAATCCCCTCCCACCCCGGTTATAGTCCCCTCCCACCCCGGTTATAGTCCTCTCCCACCCCGGTTATAATCCCCTCCCATCCCGGTTATAGTCCCCTCCCACCCCGGTTATAATCCCCTCCCACCCCGGTTATAATCCCCTCCCATCCCGGTTATAGTCCCCTCCCACCCCGGTTATAATCCCCTCCCACCCCGGTTATAGTCCCCTCCCACCCCGGTTATAATCCCCTCCCACCCCGGTTATAATCCCCCTCCCACCCCGGTTATACTCCCCTCCCACCCCGGTTATAATCCCCTCCCACCCCGGTTATAGTCCTCTCCCACCCCGGTTATAATCCCCTCCCACCCCGGTTATAGTCCCCTCCCACCCCGGTTATAATCCCCTCCCACCCCGGTTATAATCCCCTCCCACCCCGGTTATAATCCCCTCCCACCCCGGTTATAGTCCCCTCCCACCCCGGTTATAATCCCCTCCTACCCCGGTTATAATCCCCCTCCCACCCCGATTATAGTCCCCTCCCACCCCGGTTATAATCCCCTCCCACCCCGGTTATAGTCCCCTCCCACCCCGGTTATAATCCCCTCCCACCCCGGTTATAATCCCCTCCCACCCCGGTTATAATCCCCCTCCCACCCCGGTTATAATCCCCTCCCACCCCGGTTATAGTCCCCTCCCACCCCGGTTATAATCCCCTCCCACCCCGGTTATAATCCCCTCCCACCCCGGTTATAGTCCTCTCCCACCCCGGTTATAGTCCCCTCCCACCCCGGTTATAATCCCCTCCCACCCCGGTTATAATCCCCTCCCACCCCGGTTATAGTCCCCTCCCACCCTGGTTATAATCCCCCTCCCACCCCGATTATAGTCCCCTCCCACCCCGGTTATAGTCCCCCTCCCACCCCGGTTATAATCCCCTCCCACCCCGGTTATAGTCCCCCTCCCACCCCGGTTATAGTCCCCTCCCACCCCGGTTATAATCCCCTCCCACCCCGGTTATAGTCCCCCTCCTACCCCGGTTATAATCCCCTCCCACCCCGGTTATAATCCCCTCCCACCCCGGTTATAGTCCCCCTCCCACCCCGGTTATAGTCCTCTCCGACCCCGGTTATAATCCCCCTCCCACCCCGGTTATAACCCCCTCCCACCCCGGTTATAGTCCCCTCCCACCCCGGTTATAATCCCCTCCCACCCCGGTTATAGTCCTCTCCCACCCCGGTTATAGTCCTCTCCCACCCCGGTTATAATCCCCTCCCACCCCGGTTATAATCCCCCTCCCACCCCGGTTATAACCCCCTCCCACCCCGGTTATAGTCCCTCTCCCACCCCGGTTATAATCCCCTCCCACCCCGGTTATAGTCCTCTCCCACCCCGGTTATAGTCCTCTCCCACCCCGGTTATAGTCCCCTCCCACCCCGGTTATAATCCCCTCCCACCCCGGTTATAATCCCCTCCCACCCCGGTTATAATCCCCTCCCACCCCGGTTATAGTACCCCTCTTACCCCGGATATAGTCCTCTCCCACCCCGGTTATAATCCCCTCCCACCCCGGTTATAGTCCCCCTCCCACCCCGGTTATAGTCCCCTCCCACCCCGGTTATAATCCCCTCCCACCCCGGTTATAGTCCCCCTCCCACCCCGGTTATAGTCCTCTCCCACCCCGGTTATAATCCCCTCCCACCCCGGTTATAGTCCCCCTCCCACCCCGCATATAGTCCTCTCCCACCCCGGTTATAGTCCCCCTCCCACCCCGCATATAGTCCTCTCCCACCCCGGTTATAGTCCCCCTCCCACCCCGGTTATAGTCCCCTCCCACCCCGGTTATAATCCCCTCCCACCCCGGTTATAGTCCCCTCCCACCCCGGTTATAGTCCCCTCCCACCCCGGTTATAGTCCCCTCCCACCCCGGTTATAATCCCCTCCCACCCCGGTTATAGTCCCCTCCCACCCCGGTTATAGTCCCCTCCCACCCCGGTTATAGTCCCCCTCCCACCCCGGTTATAGTCCCCTCCCACCCCGGTTATAATCCCCTCCCACCCCGGTTATAGTCCCCTCCCACCCCGGTTATAGTCCCCTCCCACCCCGGTTATAGTCCCCCTCCCACCCCGGTTATAGTCCCCTCCCACCCCGGTTATAATCCCCTCCCACCCCGGTTATAATCCCCTCCCACCCCGGTTATAGTCCCCTCCCACCCCGGTTATAATCCCCTCCCATCCCGGTTATAATCCCCTCCCACCCTGGTTATAGTCTCCTCCCACCCCGATTATAGTCCCCTCCCACCCCGATTATAGTCCCCTCCCACCCCGGTTATAGTCCCCTCCCACCCCGGTTATAATCCCCTCCCATCCCGGTTATAGTCCCCCTCCCACCCCGGTTATAATCCCCTCCCACCCCGGTTATAATCCCCTCCCATCCCGGTTATAGTCCTCTCCCACCCCGGTTATAATACCCTCCCACCCCGGTTATAATCCCCTCCCACCCCGGTTATAATCCCCCTCCCACCCCGGTTATAGTCTCCTCCCACCCCGGTTATAATCCCCTCCCATCCCGGTTATAGTCCCCTCCCACCCCGGTTATAATCCCCTCCCATCCCGGTTATAGTCCCCTCCCACCCCGGTTATAATCCCCTCCCATCCCGGTTATAGTCCTCTCCCACCCCGGTTATAATCCCCTCCCACCCCGGTTATAGTCCCCTCCCACCCCGGTTATAATCCCCTCCCACCCCGGTTATAGTCCCCTCCCACCCCGGTTATAATCCCCCTCCCACCCCGGTTATAATCCCCTCCCACCCCGGTTATAATCCCCTCCCACCCCGGTTATAGTCCCCTCCCACCCCGGTTATAATCCCCCTCCCACCCCGGTTATAATCCCCTCCCACCCCGGTTATAGTCCCCTCCCACCCCGGTTATAATCCCCCTCCCACCCCGGTTATAGTCCCCCTCCCACCCCGGTTATAGTCCCCCTCCCACCCCGGTTATAGTCCCCTCCCATCCCGGTTATAGTCTCCTCCCACCCCGGTTATAATCCCCCTCCCACCCCGGTTATAGTCCCCTCCCATCCCGGTTATAGTCTCCTCCCACCCCGGTTATAATCCCCCTCCCACCCCGGTTATAGTCCCCCTCCCACCCCGGTTATAGTCCCCCTCCCACCCCGGTTATAGTCCCCTCCCATCCCGGTTATAGTCTCCTCCCACCCCGGTTATAATCCCCCTCCCACCCCGGTTATAGTCCCCTCCCACCCCGGTTATAATCCCCCTCCCATCCCGGTTATAGTCTCCTCCCACCCCGATTATAGTCTCCTCCCACCCCGGTTATAGTCCCCTCCCACCCCGGTTATAGTCCCCTCCCACCCCGGTTATAACCCCCTCCCACCCCGGTTATAATCCCCTCCCACCCCGGTTATAGTCTCCTCCCACCCCGATTATAGTCCCCTCCCACCCCGGTTATAGTCCCCTCCCATCCCGGTTATAATCCCCTCCCACCCCGGTTATAGTCTCCTCCCACCCCGGTTATAGTCCCCTCCCACCCCGGTTATAATCCCCTCCCACCCCGGTTATAATCCCCTCCCACCCCGGTTATAGTCCCCTCCCATCCCGGTTATAGTCCCCTCCCACCCCGGTTATAGTCCCCTCCCACCCCGGTTATAATCCCCTCCCACCCCGGTTATAATCCCCTCCCACCCCGGTTATAGTCCCCTCCCATCCCGGTTATAATCCCCTCCCACCCCGGTTATAGTCTCCTCCCACCCCGGTTATAGTCCCCTCCCACCCCGGTTATAGTCCCCTCCCATCCCGGATATAGTCCCCTCCCATCCCGGTTATAGTCCCCTCCCATCCCGATTATAGTCCCCTCCCATCCCGGTTATAATCCCCTCCCACCCCGGTTATAATCCCCCTCCCACCCTGGTTATAATCCCCTCTCACCCCGGTTATAATCCCCTCCCACCCCGGTTATAGTCCCCCTCCCACCCCGGTTATAATCCCCTCCCACCCCGGTTATAATCCCCTCCCACCCCGGTTATAGTCCCCCTCCCACCCCGGTTATAGTCCCCTCCCATCCCGGTTATAGTCCCCTCCCACCCCGGTTATAGTCCCCCTCCCACCCCGGTTATAATCCCCTCCCACCCCGGTTATAGTCTCCTCCCACCCCGGTTATAGTCCCCTCCCACCCCGGTTATAGTCCCCTCCCATCCCGGTTATAACCCCCTCCCATCCCGGTTATAGTCCCCTCCCATCCCGGTTATAGTCCCCTCCCATCCCGATTATAGTCCCCTCCCACCCCGGTTATAGTCCCCTCCCATCCCGGTTATAGTCCCCTCCCACCCCGGTTATAGTCCCCTCCCACCCCGGTTATAGTCCCCCTCCCACCCCGGTTATAACCCCCTCCCACCCCGGTTATAATCCCCTCCCACCCCGGTTATAATCCCCCTCCCACCCCGGTTATAGTCCCCTCCCACCCCGGTTATAGTCTCCTCCCACCCCGGTTATAGTCCCCTCCCACCCCGGTTATAGTCCCCCTCCCACCCCGGTTATAACCCCCTCCCACCCCGGTTATAGTCCCCTCCCACCCCGGTTATAATCCCCCTCCCACCCCGGTTATAATCCCCTCCCACCCCGGTTATAATCCCCCTCCCACCCCGGTTATAGTCCCCTCCCACCCCGGTTATAATCCCCCTCCCACCCCGGTTATAATCCCCTCCCACCCCGGTTATAATCCCCCTCCCACCCCGGTTATAGTCCCCTCCCACCCCGGTTATAGTCTCCTCCCACCCAGGTTATATTCCCCTCCCACCCCGGTTATAGTCCCCCTCCCACCCCGGTTATAACCCCCTCCCACCCCGGTTATAGTCCCCTCCCACCCCGGTTATAATCCCCCTCCCACCCCGGTTATAATCCCCTCCCACCCCGGTTATAATCCCCCTCCCACCCCGGTTATAGTCCCCTCCCACCCCGGTTATAATCCCCCTCCCACCCCGGTTATAATCCCCTCCCACCCCGGTTATAATCCCCCTCCCACCCCGGTTATAGTCCCCTCCCACCCCGGTTATAGTCTCCTCCCACCCCGGTTATAGTCCCCTCCCACCCCGGTTATAGTCCCCCTCCCACCCCGGTTATAACCCCCTCCCACCCCGGTTATAGTCCCCTCCCACCCCGGTTATAATCCCCCTCCCACCCCGGTTATAACCCCCTCCCACCCCGGTTATAGTCCCCTCCCACCCCGGTTATAATCCCCTCCCACCCCGGTTATAATCCCCCTCCCACCCCGGTTATAATCCCCCTCCCACCCCGGTTATAGTCCCCTCCCATCCCGGATATAGTCCCCTCCCACCCTGGTTATAATCCCCCTCCCATCCCGGTTATAGTCCCCTCCCATCCCGGATATAGTCCCCTCCCATCCCGGTTATAGTCCCCTCCCACCCCGGTTATAATCCCCTCCCACCCCGGTTATAGTCCCCTCCCACCCCGGTTATAGTCCCCTCCCACCCCGGTTATAGTCTCCTCCCACCCCGGTTATAGTCCCCTCCCACCCCGGTTATAGTCCCCTCCCACCCCGGTTATAGTCCCCTCCCACCCCGGTTATAGTCCCCTCCCACCCCGGTTATAATCCCCTCCCACCCCGGTTATAGTCCCCTCCCACCCCGGTTATAGTCCCCTCCCACCCCGGTTATAGTCCACTCCCACCCCGGTTATAGTCCTCTCCCACCCCGGTTATAGTCCCCTCCCACCCCGGTTATAGTCCCCTCCCACCCCGGTTATAGTCCCCTCCCACCCCGGTTATAGTCCCCTCCCACCCCGTTTTTAATCCCCTCCCACCCCGGTTATAATCCCCTCCCACTCCGGTTATAATCCCCTCCCACCCCGATTATAGTCCCCTCCCACCCCGGTTATAATCCCCTCCCACCCCGGTTATAGTCTCCTCCCACCCCGGTTATAATCCCCTCCCACCCCGGTTATAGTCCCCTCCCACCCCGGTTATAATCCCCTCCCACCCCGGTTATAATCTCCTCCCACCCCGGTTATAATCCCCTCCCACCCCGGTTATAATCCCCTCCCACCCCGGTTATAATCCCCTCCCATCCCGGTTATAATCCCCTCCCACCCTGGTTATAGTCTCCTCCCACCCCGGTTATAATCCCCTCCCACCCCGGTTATAGTCCCCTCCCACCCCGGTTATAATCCCCTCCCACCCCGGTTATAATCCCCCTCCCACCCCGGTTATAATCCCCTCCCACCCCGATTATAGTCCCCTCCCACCCCGGTTATAATCCCCTCCCAGCCCGATTATAGTCCCCTCCCACCCCGGTTATAATCCCCTCCCACCCCGATTATAGTCCCCTCCCACCCCGGTTATAATCCCCTCCCACCCCGGTTATAATCCCCTCCCACCCCGGTTATAGTCTCCTCCCATCCCGGTTATAATCCCCTCCCACCCCGATTATAGTCCCCTCCCACCCCGGTTATAATCCCCTCCCACCCCGATTATAGTCCCCTCCCACCCCGGTTATAATCCCCTCCCACCCCGGTTATAGTCCCCTCCCATCCCGGTTATAATCCCCTCCCACCCCGGTTATAATCCCCTCCCACCCCGGTTATAGTCTCCTCCCACCCCGGTTATAATCCCCTCCCACCCCGATTATAGTCCCCTCCCACCCCGGTTATAATCCCCTCCGACCCCGGTTGTAATCCCCCCTCACCCCGGTTATAATCCCCTCCCACCCCGGTTATAATCCCCTCCCACCCCGGTTATAGTCTCCTCCCACCCCGGTTATAATCCCCTCCCACCCCGGTTATAATCCCCCTTCCACCCCGGTTATAGTCTCCTCCCACCCCGATTATAATCCCCCTCCCACCCCGGTTATAGTCCCCCTCCCACCCCGGTTATAGTCCCCTCCCACCCCGGTTATAATCCCCTCCCACCCCGGTTATAGTCCCCCTCCCACCCCGGTTATAGTCCCCCTCCCACCCCGGTTATAGTCCCCTCCCACCCCGGTTATAATCCCCTCCCACCCCGGTTATAGTCCCCTCCCACCCCGGTTATAGTCCCCTCCCACCCCGGTTATAGTCCCCTCCCACCCCGGTTATAGTCCCCTCCCACCCCGGTTATAGTCCCCCTCCCACCCCGGTTATAGTCCCCTCCCACCCCGGTTATAGTCCCCTCCCACCCCGGTTATAGTCCCCTCCCACCCCGGTTATAATCCCCCTCCCACCCCAGTTATAGTCCCCTCCCACCCCGGTTATAGTCCCCCTCCCACCCCGGTTATAGTCCCCCTCCCACCCCGGTTATAGTCCCCTCCCACCCCGGTTATAGTCCCCCTCCCACCCCGGTTATAGTCCCCTCCCACCCCGGTTATAGTCCCCTCCCACCCCGGTTATAGTCCCCTCCCACCCCGGTTATAGTCCCCTCCCACCCCGGTTATAGTCCCCCTCCCACCCCGGTTATAGTCCCCTCCCACCCCGGTTATAGTCCCCTCCCACCCCGGTTATAGTCCCCTCCCACCCCGGTTATAGTCCCCTCCCACCCCGGTTATAATCCCCCTCCCACCCCGGTTATAATCCCCTCCCACCCCGGTTATAATCCCCTCCCACCCCGGTTATAATCCCCCTCCCACCCCGGTTATAGTCCCCTCCCACCCCGGTTATAATCCCCCTCCCACCCCGGTTATAATCCCCTCCCACCCCGGTTATAATCCCCCTCCCACCCCGGTTATAATCCCCTCCCACCCCGGTTATAGTCCCCTCCCACCCCGGTTATAGTCCCCTCCCACCCCGGTTATAATCCCCCTCCCACCCCGGTTATAATCCCCTCCCACCCCGGTTATAGTCCCCTCCCACCCCGGTTATAATCCCCTCCCACCCCGGTTATAGTCTCCTCCCACCCCGATTATAGTCCCCCTCCCACCCCGGTTATAGTCCCCTCCCATCCCGGTTATACTCCCCTCCCACCCCGGTTATAGTCCCCTCCCACCCCGGTTATAGTCCCCTCCCACCCCGGTTATAATCCCCTCCCACCCCGGTTATAGTCCCCCTCCCACCCCGGTTATAATCCCCTCCCACCCCGGTTATAATCCCCTCCCACCCCGGTTATAGTCCCCTCCCACCCCGGTTATAATCCCCTCCCACCCTGTTATAATCCCCTCCCACCCCGGTTATACTCCCCCTCCCACCCCGGTTATAGTCCCCTCCCACCCCGGTTATAATCCCCTCCCACCCTGTTATAATCCCCTCCCACCCCGATTATAGTCCCCCTCCCACCCCGGTTATAGTCTCCTCCCACCCCGGTTATAATCCCCTCCCACCCCGGTTATAATCCCCCTCCCACCCCGGTTATAATCCCCTCCCACCCGGTTATAGTCCCCCTCCCACCCCGGTTATAGTCTCCTCCCACCCCGGTTATAGTCCCCTCCCACCCCGGTTATAGTCCCCCTCCCACCCCGGTTATAATCCCCTCCCACCCCGGTTATAGTCCCCTCCCACCCCGGTTATAGTCCCCTCCCACCCCGGTTATAGTCCCCTCCCACCCCGGTTATAATCCCCTCCCACCCCGGTTATAGTCCCCTCCCACCCCGGTTATAGTCCCCTCCCACCCCGGTTATAGTCTCCTCCCACCCCGGTTATAATCCCCCCCCCACCCCGGTTATAGTCCCCTCCCACCCCGGTTATAGTCCCCTCCCACCCCGGTTATAGTCCCCTCCCACCCCGGTTATAATCCCCCCCCACCCCGGTTATAATCCCCCCCCCACCCCGGTTATAATCCCCTCCCACCCCGGTTATAGTCCCCTCCCACCCCGGTTATAATCCCCCCCCACCCCGGTTATAATCCCCCCCCCACCCCGGTTATAATCCCCTCCCACCCCGGTTATAGTCCCCTCCCACCCCGGTTATAGTCTCCTCCCACCCCGGTTATAGTCCCCTCCCACCCCGGTTATAGTCCCCTCCCACCCCGGTTATAATCCCCCCCCACCCCGGTTATAGTCCCCTCCCACCCCGGTTATAATCCCCCCCCACCCCGGTTATAATCCCCCCCCCACCCCGGTTATAATCCCCCTCCCACCCCGGTTATAGTCCCCTCCCACCCCGGTTATAATCCCCTCCCACCCCGGTTATAATCCCCTCCCACCCCGGTTATAATCCCCCTTCCACCCCGGTTATAGTCCCCTCCCACCCCGGTTATAATCCCCTCCCACCCCGGTTATAATCCCCTCCCACCCCGGTTATAATCCCCCTTCCACCCCGGTTATAGTCCCCTCCCACCCCGGTTATAATCCCCTCCCACCCCGGTTATAGTCCCCTCCCACCCTGGTTATAGTCTCCTCCCACCCCGATTATAGTCCCCCTCCCACCCCGGTTATAACCCCCTCCCACCCTGGTTATAGTCTCCTCCCACCCCGGTTATAATCCCCTCCCACCCCGGTTATAATCCCCCTTCCACCCCGGTTATAGTCCCCCTCCCACCCCGGTTATAGTCCCCTCCCACCCCGGTTATAATCCCCTCCCACCCCGGTTATAATCCCCTCCCACCCCGGTTATAGTCTCCTCCCACCCCGGTTATAATCCCCTCCCACCCCGGTTATAATCCCCTCCCACCCTGGTTATAGTCTCCTCCCACCCCGGTTATAATCCCCCCCACCCCGGTTATAATCCCCCTCCCACCCCGGTTATAGTCCCCCTCCCACCCTGGTTATAGTCTCCTCCCACCCCGGTTATAATCCCCCCCACCCCGGTTATAATCCCCTCCCACCCCGGTTATAATCCCCTCCCACCCCGGTTATAGTCCCCTCCCACCCCGGTTATAGTCCCCTCCCACCCCGGTTATAACCCCCTCCCACCCCGGTTATAATCCCCTCCCACCCCGGCTATAATCCCCTCCCACCCCGGTTATAGTCTCCTCCCACCCCGGTTATAATCCCCCCCACCCCGGTTATAATCCCCCCCACCCCGGTTATAATCCCCCTCCCACCCCAGTTATAATCCCCTCCCACCCCGGTTATAATCCCCTCCCACCCCGGTTATAATCCCCCTCCCACCCCGGTTATAATCCCCTCCCACCCCAGTTATAATCCCCCCTCACCCCGGTTATAATCCCCCTCCCACCCCGGTTATAATCCCCTCCCACCCCAGTTATAATCCCCCCTCACCCCGGTTATAATCCCCCCTCACCCCGGTTATAATCCCCCCCCCCACCCCGGTTATAATCCCCCTCCCACCCCGGTTATAATCCCCTCCCACCCCGGTTATAATCCCCCCCCCACCCCGGTTATAATCCCCTCCCACCCCGGTTATAATCCCCCCCCCCACCCCGGTTATAATCCTCTCGCACCCCGGTTATAATCCCCTCCCACCCCGGTTATAATCCCCCCCCCCACCCCGGTTATAATCCCCCCCCACCATCTTCTGTCAGGCAGAAGATACAAAAGTTTGAAAACACGTACCAACAGATTCAAGAGCAGCTTCTTCCCCGCTGTTATCCGACTCATGAACAGACCTCTCATGCATTTGAGTTGGTCTTTCTCTGCACTGTCTCTGTAGCTATAACACTATATTCTGCATTCTGATGGACTTATATAAGGTATGACGTGCCTGGCTAACACGCAAAACAATACTTTTCACTGTTTCCATAAGACCATAACTCATAGGAGCGGAAGTGAGGCCGTTCGGCCTATCGAGTCCACTCCACCGTTTAATCACGGCTGATGGGCATTTCAACTCCACTTACCCGCACTCTCCCTGTTTTCTTTAATTCCTTGCACGATTAAGAATTTATCAATCTCTGCCTTGAAGACACTTAACCTCCTCCACTGTTCTCTGTGACAATGAATTCCACAGGCCCACTACTCTCTGGCTGAAGAAATATCTCCCTCATTTCCATTCTAAAGTGACCCCCTCTAATTCGAAGGCTGTGCCCACGGGTCCTAGTATCCCTGCCTGACAGAAACAATTTCCCAGCGTCCACCCTTCCTAAGCCACACATTATTGTGTAAGTTTCTATTAGATCTCCCCTCAACCTTCTAAAGTCTAATGAATACAATCCCAGGATCATCAGCCGATCATCATATTGTTAGGCCTACCATTGCAGGGGTCATCCGTGTGAATCTCCACTGGACACGCTCTAGTGCCAGGATGTCCTTCCTGAGGTTTGACAGTAATACATCGAATCAAATTTCTGCCGGCTTCTTTGGGTCAAGGTTAATGGCTCTGAGACTGAATAATGATGGCACCAAGATTGGGGCAACAGAGATTTGGAATGGCAAATCAGGACAGGCCTTATACACTTAATGGTAAGGTCCTGGGGAGTGTTGCTGAACAAAGAGACCTTGGAGTGCAGGTTCATAGCTCCTTGAAAGTGGAGTCGCAGGTAGATAGGATAGTGAAGAAGGCGTTTGGTATGCTTTCCTTTATTGGTCAGAGTATTGAGTACAGGAGTTGGGAGGTCATGTTGCAGCTATACAGGACATTGGTTAGGCCACTGTTGGAATATTGCGTGCAATTCTGGTCTCCTTCCTATCGGAAAGATGTTGGGAATCTTGAAAGGGTTCAAAAAAGATTTACAAGGATGTTGCCAGGGTTGGAGGATTTGAGCTACAGGGAGAGGCTGAACAGGCTGGGGCTGTTTTCCCTGGAGCGTCGGAGGCTAAGGGGTGACCTTATAGAAGTTTATAAAATCATGAGGGGCGTGGATAGGATAAATAGACTTTTCCCTGGGGTGGGGGAGTCCAGAACTAGAGGGCATAGGTTTAGGGTGAGAGGGGCAAGATATAAAAGAGACCTAAGGGGCAACGTTTTCACGCAGAGGGTGGTATGTGTATGGAATGAGCTGCCAGAGACAGTGGTGGAGGCTGGTACAATTACAGCATTTAAGAGGCATCTGGATGGGTACATGAATGGGAAGGGTTTGGAGAGATATGGGTCAAGTGCTGACAAATGGGACTGGATTGGGTTGGGATATCTGGTCGGCATGGACGGGTCGGACCGACAGGTCTGTGTATGTGCTGGAGGACACTATTGCCAAACCCTGTGACCCTGTACCGGGAAGTTTAACTCTCACTCGATATTGAACTGAATGGAGAAAAACCGGGCGGACCTTTCATCAGAACATCTCGATCCACCAGAAAACTCCGATGCCCTTTTGGAGAATTCTCAACACGAGCCGTGACTTTGAGCGATTATTGGAGCTGTCCGGAACGATTCATCGGGGGCGACTGCGGGAGGGCTTGCATTGATGTAGCGCCTTCCCCTATCATGGGATGTGCCAGAGCCTTTTGCAACCCTGACAGAGTACTTGCCGAGAGGCTGAGTACCAAATGGACGCACAGCAAGAGCCCCATAGTCTGCGATGAAATAAAGACCAGATTATCTGGTTAAGATTTACTCACACATGGCGCATGGGCATTGCTGGCTGGGCCTGGCATTTACTGCTCTGTCCCTAGTTGCCCCCTTGGGAAGGTGGGGGGTGGGGGGGGTTATGAGCTGCCATCTTGAACTGCTACAGTCCATGACATTGATTGAGGGATGAATTCTGGCTTAGCGTACCAATGGGAAGGCAACAGTCTAGTGGTATTATCGTTGGCCTGAGACCCAGGTGATGTTCTGGGAACCTGGGTTCGAGTCCTCGGAGGAATTTGAATTCGGTGAAAACAAATCTGGAATTAAGAGTCTAATGATGATGAGGGAGTCATTGCCAATTGTCAGAAAAGCCCATCTGGTTCACTAATATCCTTCAGGGAAGGAAATTACCACCCTTACCTGGTCTGGCCTAGCTGACCCACAGCAACCCAAGTTGATTGGGTTGTTAAGAAGGCGTATGGTGTGTTGGCTTTCATTAGCAGGGGGATTGAGTTTAAGAGCTGCGAGGTTATGCTGTATCTCTATAGAGCCCTGATTAGACAACACATGGAATATTGTGTTCCATTCTGGTCACCTCATGAAAGGAAAGATGTGGAGGTTTGAGAGGGGGAAGAGGAGATTTACCAGGGTGCTGCCTGGACTGGAGGGCATGTCTTATGAAGAAAGATGGACGGAGCTAGGGCTTTCATAGATGATAGTAAAATGAAAGTAGGATTAAAGGCTGGCACAACATCAAGGGCTGAAGGGCCTGTACTGTTCTGTGTTCTATATATATAAAATGGGGTTGACGCTTAACTACACTCTGGGCAATTAGGGACAGGCAAGAAATGTAGTGACGCCCTCAACCCACGAATGAGTTAGAAATTGACCCCCTAAAACTCTCAGAAATGGTGTCATGAGATCTCTGTGGATGGGATGATGTACTGTCGGAGATGAGCTGGAGTTTCAGTCTGTGAATCAGTGGCACTGCAGCACTCCCTCAGTACGGCCCAGGACTGGGGTTCATTTCTCTGGTTCGGAGGTCACGAGTCAGGCTCAGAGGGGGCTATTTTGTGACAACCGACCTGGGGGATCATTGACGTCTCCAATCCCACAATTCCGTGCAGAGGCGACGGGAACGTGAAGCGGGAGAATGGGGCTGGGGCTGACACGTTGCCCAAAGTTCACCACGAACGGCTTTATTCATTGGACCGTGAGGAAATAGTTGGGGCCTGGATCTGTCGATGTTTCCCTCCCGTGGTTCCCAGTCCACCCCTTCAGCAGGAAAGCCGAATTAAACCCTTTTCAAGGGGAATAGGTCCGACTCACACAATTGGAAACCGATACAGACTTCCCGAAACCTGAAACTAAAACCATGGAAAAGCTCCGAGAGTCAATAAAGCGAGTCACTCACCAAATACGCAACTTCGACCATCCCCACAAGGGCAGCAGATTCATGGGAATGCCAGCACCTTGCACGTTCCCCTCCAAGCCCCTCCCCATCCTGACTTGGAAATATATCGGCCGCTCCCTCAGTGTTGCTGGGTCAGAGTCCTGGGGCTCCCTCCCTAACGGTGCTGTGTGGGTGTCCCTACACCACAGGGGACTGCAGTGGGTCAAGAAGGCAGCTCACCCCAACTTTTTTGAGGGGTAAATTGGGGATGGACAAGAACAGTACATTCAAAAACTGAGAAACCAGAAATATTAATTGGCACTTATAGAGTGATAGAGTCATAGAGATGTACAGCACGGAAACAGACCCTTCGGCCCAACCCGTCCATGCCGACCAGATATCCCAACCCAATCTAGTCCCACCTGCCAGCACCCAGCCCATATCCCTCCAAACCCTTCCTAATTATATACCCATCCAAATGCCTTTTAAATGTTGCAATTGTACCAGCCTCTACCACTTCCTCTGGCAGCTCATTCCATACACGTACCACCCTCTGCATGAAAAGGTTGCCCCTTAGGTCTCTTTTATATCTTTCCCCTCTCACCCTAAACCTATGCCCTCTAAATCTGGGCTCCCCCACCCCAGGGAAGAGACTTTGTCTATTTACCCAATCCATGCCCCTCGTGATTTTATAAACCTCTATCAGGTCACCCCTCAGCCTCCGACGCTCCAGGGAAAACAGCCCCAGCCTGTTCAGCCTCTCCCTGTAGCTCAGATCCTCCAACCCTGGCAACATCCTTGTAAATCTTTTCTGAACTCTTTCAAGTTTCACAACATCTTTCCGATAGGAAGGAGACCAGAATTGAACGCAGTAATGTGGGAGGCATGGTGGCACAATGGTTAGCACTGCTGCCTCACAGCACCAGAGACCCAGGTTCAATTCCCGCCTCAGGCGACTGACTGTGTGGAGTTTGCACATTCTCCCCGTGTCTGCGTGGGTTTCCTCCGGGTGCTCCGGTTTCCTCCCACAGTTCAAAGATGTGCAGGTTAGGTGAATTGGCCATGCTAAATTGCCCGTAGTGTTAGGTGAAGGGGTAAATGTATGGGAATGGGTCTGGGTGGGTTGCGCTTCAGAGGGTCGGTGTGGACTTGTTGGACCGAAGGGCCTGTTTCCACACTGTAAGTAACCTAATCTAATCTAATCATAAAGTATTCCAACAGTGGCCTAACCAATGTCCTGTACAGCCGCAACATGACCTCCCAACTCCTGTACTCAATACTCTGACCAATAAAGGAAAGCATACTAAACGCCGCCTTTACTATCCTCAATTGAATGAACATTCATCGTATTCCCTGATCAACTCTTTTAAACTCTTTGAAAAGGAAAATAAAGTTCCCTCAATTCCATCCCCATTAATCAGTCCTGGGATAGGGACAACTAGAGGTCAAAATACAGAGTAGAGTTAGAGAGTTATATAGAGAGTGACATACAGCATGAAAACGAACCCTTAGGTCCAACTCTTCCATTATTTAGTCTCATTTGCCAGGACTTCAAACCCTTCCCATTCATAATAACGGAAAGCATTCTAAACACCTTCTTCACTATCCTATCTACCTGCGACTCCACTTTCAAGGAGCTATGAACCTGCACTCCAAGGTCTCTTTACCATAGACCAGCTCTGTATGACTTTCTGCACCTCCTGGTTCAGGTATCTGCTGGTTTACCAAGAGGGAGGATGGAGTGGAAGACATGTTGGATAGTTATGTAGTGATGGGCAAGAGTGTGGGACAGGATTAGGGTGATCCTGGGTATCTGCCAACTGCAACCTCTTGGGGAAGAGTCACACCTGAAACGTTGACCTCTCCAGCTCCTGATACTGCCTGGCCTGCTGTGTCCTTCCAGCCTCCTGCCCTGTCCGCTTTGGATTCCAGCATCCATTGTCTCTAACCATGGCTTTCTCAGTATTGTCGTGCGCGGGATTTTGCTGTGCTCAAGTTGACTGCTCTCTCTCTCTCTCTCTCTCTCTGATGTCCGCCATCCCTCCACACGTGTTGGGTCGGGCGTCTCTCGCTACACAAATGTGCGCCCTCCTGCAGCTGTGACAATCCCTCTCCTGACATCTCTGCTCGATATAACGGGGCCAGAGTGGAAAATGCAATTTTCCAAAGGGAGCTGTTAATTTCTGCACGGCATCCCATGATGTCCCAGAGTGAGGTCAGCCAGATTTCTGTTTTCCCCGTTCAGTCGAAGATCGCTCGAGCTATTCTCTCTCTGCCCGGTGACCTGGTACCAGGTCACGGCTTTCTGTGATTGCCTGTCAAAGCTGGTGCCTCCGAGTCTCGGTGCCATCATTGTTCAGGTCTTGGAGTTGGCAAATCCACTTCGGTCTGAAGTCAGGGATCAGGTCGATCTGTTAATCTGTGAACAAAGGGTTGAACTGAGGCAGGTTTAGTTGACAGTGAGGCAAATAAATGTGATGTTAGTGATCATTTCGGGAGTGTACAAGAGCAGGGATGGACCGCTGAGGCAGCGTGAGGCTCTGGGCAGGCCCCATTTGGAACATCATGAGCAGTTTTAGGCCCCGTACCTAAGGAAGGATGTGCTGGCCTTGGAGGGGGGTCCAGAGGAGGTTCCCTGGGGATGAAGGGCTTGTCACACGGGGAGGGGTTGAGGACTCTGGGTCTGTACCCAATGGGGTTTAGAATGATGATGGGTGGGGGGGGTGGGGGGGGGAGAATCGGATTGAAATGTACAGAATACTGAGAGGCCTGGGACAGAGTGGGGTGGGGGTGGGGAAGGTGTTTCCACCGCTCAGAGAGACGAGGAACCCGAGGGCACAGCCTCAGGGTGAGGGGACGGACTGAGGTGGGGAGGAATTTCTCCAGCCGGAGGGTGGGGACTCTGTGGGACTCATGGCCTCAGAGGGGTGTGGAGGGGAAGGCATGGAGTGTCTTTAAGGACAGAGAGCGAGAGAGAGAGAGAGATAGGTTCCTGATTAGTGAGGGGGGTTAGGGGTAGAGGGTTACGGGGCTGAGAAACAGGTCAGCCATGATGGAATGGCGGCGCAGACTCGATGGGCTGAACGGCCTCATTGTGTTGCTGTGACCTCTGTCGGATATCTGGGGTCAGGAAGGGTCAAGTAGAACAGAATGCTCATTTGACAAGGCCGGGATCACACAAACTAGGTTCCATTCTTTTGAATTCTGAAGCTCGAGGGATACTTTGGTTTTCTCAATTATCAGGGAACGCTGGGATTGTAGGACAGACTTCTTCCCAGCGGGTCTTGGGAATCAATCAGACTCAGCCTCTCTCAACGCGGCGACTGACACGGGGTGTGGCGATGGGGAGGTCGCAGGTTCAAATCCCCTTCCATCGGAGCCACGTGAAGCCGGTTAAATGCACATTTTGAAGCCGTGGGATCGTTGAGCGATTGGTCCACTTCCAGAAGGTATTGAGCGATTGAGTGGTGGAGGCTGGTACAATTGCAACATTGAGGAAGGGTAGGAGGGGACGGGAGTTAGATTGCAGGTGGACTCCCTGACTGATGGAACAGGCCGGAGGGGCTGAACGCTCTCCTCCTATCCCCAGTGAAACAAAGATGGCGCAGTGTCACATCCTGACCAAGTGAGGCCTTGTGATGGTTCTGTTGCTGGGCCTGGCCGAGACGGAGATGAACGGGGCTGGACAGTGAGCTAAGGACAGCCTGGGTGTTTCCTGACCTTCCTTCAGAGGGGTAACGTCCATGCTCCATCCTCCCTGGAGTGGGACTACGTGGGGTGCTCACTCAATCGATTCAGGCCTTTTGGGCACTGTGGGGCCTGGAGTGGATCTCCAGCCTGGGCAATGATATTTCAATTTTGCAAGTTTAGGCTCCATTGTAAAATTTTTCCAATTGATGTTCCAAGTTTGTGTTCGATTTCAGAGCATTACCCCAACAGTCTTTACCTCTTACCGTTTCAGACTCACTGAAAGAACTACAGATTTTATTTCAATACCTTCCCCCCCCCCCCCACTCGTCCCACTCCCAGACCTGTTTGATGGGGGATTTTATTTTCAGTTCAAATCATTCAAAGGAATTCCTTTCTCTGTATTGAAACCCTTGCTTTATCTGTCCCAGGTATCACTGATGGGGACAGAGCTGAGGGAATTTTTACTTTGAACTAAACTCAGTAGAGGAATCTTTACCCACTCGGTATGTTTGTCTATATCGGTCAGAGCATTGAGTACAGAGGTTGGGAAGCCAATGTTGCGGCTGTACAGGACATTGGTGAGGCCACTGTTGGAATATTGCGTGCAATTCTGGTCTCCTTCCTATTGGAAAGATGTTGTGAAACTTGAAAGGGTTCAGGAAAGATTTACAAGGATGTTGCCAGGGTTGGAGGACTTGAGCTACAGGGAGAGGCTGAACAGGCTGGGGCTGTTTTCCCTGGAGGGTCGGAGGCTGAGGGGTGACCTTATAGAGGGGGGTATGGATAGGGTACATAGACAACATTTTTTTTCCCTGGGGTGGGGGAGACCAGAACTAGAGGGCATAAGTTTAGGGTGAGAGGGGAAAGATATAAAAGAGACCTAAGGGGCAACGTTTTCACGCAGAGGGTGGTACATGTATGGAATGAGCTGCCAGAGGAAGTGGTGGAGGCTGGTATAATTGCAACATTTAAAAGGCATTTGGATGGGTTTATGAATAGGAAGGGTTTGGAGGGTTATGGGCCGGGTGCTGGCAGGGACTAGATTGGGTTGGGATATCTGGTCGGCATGGACGGGTTGGGCCGAAGGGTCTGTTTCCGTGCTGTACATCTCTATGACTCTGAAGGCCGGGCTCCGACGGAACTGAATGGAATTGCTGGACTGGTCTGTCAAGAATTCAGAGACCGACCAACATGGGTAGGCCTGCACTATCTTTGGTAGGTGCGCAGAGACCGGGTAATCCCAGAGTTCCCTGATCAGAAAGGCATCAGACCCACTTTCCTTCCGACATCCAGATCTCAGGCGTTCGAGAATGGTGACCCTTCCCTACACTGGAACGTCTAGTCCCAAGCTTCGTCAGGTCATCAGACACAAGACCAAGCTAGGCCGGAGCCCCAGACTGACCGCACCGACACATGGTGACTGTGAAAAGGCTAACACGATACAACAAGCCGCAAAGTGAAGTCAAGGTAATCTCTGGCAGTGGTACATTGGTACCTGATGAGCTCAATACAGTCTATGCTCACTTTGAATCGAAGGACAGTGAATTGATGTCACCTGTCCTAACAGCCTCCGATGCTCCTGTACCCATAGTCACTGCTGCAGACGTTAGATTGGCTCTCTCAAAGGTGAATCAACAGAAAGTAATAGGCCTGGAGATGGAGTCTCCGGCCGTGCACTCTGATCCTGAACGGGCCAACTGGTGGGAATGCTCGCAGACATCCTCAACCTCTCCTTACTATGATCTGAAGACCCCACATGCTTCAAGAAGACCTCCATCATCCCAGTGCCAAAGACCATGCAGCGTGTCTCAATGACTACTGCCTACTGGCTCTGACATCCAACGTTACGAAGTGCTTCTAGAGGTTGGTCATGGCTCATGTCAAGTCTATCCTCTCAGACGGCCTTGCTTGCTTGCAATTCGCCTAACAATGCACCAGGTCCATGGCAGATACCACCTCCCTGGCCTTACACTCCTCTCTGAAACATCTATACAACAAGGATATCTATGTTAGACTCCTGTTTATTCAGGGCAGAGCTGTAGTCAACACCATAATTCCAAATAAACTTATTTCTAAGCTCCAGAGCCTGGGTCTCCACTCTCTCCTCTGTAACTGGATTCTGGACTTGCTGACCAACAGATTGCAGTCAGTAAGGACAGTCAACACCTTCTCCACAATAATCCTCATCGCCGGCGCCTAGCAAAGTTGTATATTCAGTCCCCTTCTATACTCCTTATACACACATGACCATGTGGCTAAATTCCACAGCAACTCCATGTACAGGTTTGCAGACGACACCACTGGTTTGGGTCAGATCTCAAACAACGACGAGATGGAGTACAGGAAGGAGATACAGTGCTTAGCGGTATGGAGTAAAGACAACAATCTCTCCATCAATGTCAGCAAAATGAAAGAGCTGGTCATTGACTTCAGGAAGCAGAGTGGAGGGCATGCCCCTGTCTGCATCAGTAGGGCTGAGGTGAAGATTGTCGAGAGCACAATTTCTTTGAAAAGACTATCACCAACTATCTGTCATCGTCCACCCACATTAACACTATGCTCAAGAAAGCATAACGATGTTTTTATTTCCTCAGAAGGCTGAGGAAATTCAGCATGTCCACAAGGACTTTTACCAACTTTTACGGATGCCCCATAGAAAGCATCCTTTCCGGATGCATCACAGCTTGGAATTCTCAAGACCGTAAGAAACTACAGAGAGTTGTGAACACAGCCCAGTCCATCTCGCAAACTAGCCTCCCAACCACTAACTACGTCTGTATTTCTGGCTGCATTGAGAAAGCAATTAGGAGATGGTGGAATTTGAAATCAGTTAAAAAAAAAAGTCTGGAATGAAGAGTCTGATGGTGATCCATCAATCCATTGTCGATTGTTGGGAAAATCCCATCTGGGTCACTAATCTCCTTCAGGGAAGGAAACTGCCATCCTTACCTGGTCAGGCCTACACGTGACTCCAGACCCACAGCAATGTGGTTGACTCTTAACCGCCCACTGGGCAATTAGGGAGGGCAATAAATGCTGGGCCCAGCCAGTGACACCCCCATCCCGTGCAATGAATGAAAAAAAATGTAATCAAAGACCCTTCCTACCTGGCTCACTTCCACCCTCTTCTGTCAGACAGACGATATAGAAGTACATGTATGGACAGCTTCCTCCCCGCTGTTATCAGACTTTTGAATGGACCTTTCGAGTTGATCTTTCTCTGCACGTTCTCTGTAGCTGCAACACTATATTCTGCATGCTGTTCTGTTACCCTGATGTCCTTATGTAAGGGATGGTTTGCCTGGATAGCTCGCAGAACAATATTTTTCACTGTACCTCGGTACATGTGACAGTAATTAGATTAGATTCCCTACAGTATGGAAACAGGCCCTTCAGCCCAACAATCCACGCACACCCATTCCCCTCTCCTATAGTTACCCCTGACTAATGCACCGAACCTGCACATCCCTGGGCACTATGGGACAATTTAGCACGGCCAATCCACCCTAACCTGCACATCCCTGGGCACTATGGGACAATTTAGCATGGCCAATCCACCCTAACCTGCACATCCCTGGGCACTATGGGACAATTTAGCACGGCCAATCCACCCTAACCTACACATCCCTGGACACTATGGGACAATTTAGCACGGCCAATCCACCCTAACCTGCACATCCCTGGGCACTATGGGACAATTTAGCACGGCCAATCCACCCTAACCTACACATCCCTGGACACTATGGGACAATTTAGCACGGCCAATCCACCCTAACCTACACATCCCTGGACACTATGGGACAATTTAGCACGGCCAATCCACCCTAACCTGCACATCCCTGGGCACTGTGGGACAATTTAACACGGCCAATCCACCTGACCTGCACATCTTTGGACTGTGGGAGGAAACCTGAGCACTCGGAGGAAACCCAAGCAGACACGGGGAGAATGTGCAAACTCCTCACAGACAGTCACCCGAGGGTGGGATCGAGCCCAGGTAATAAATGAAATCAAATCCAAACAACCAAGCTAATATTCCAGGGATGGAGCTTTGATTCCCAGCATGGATGGTGCTGACATCTACACTCGATTACAAAGTTGGAATTTACAGACGCCCAGCCGAATGGTGGCCATGGTTACAAACCCACCTGGTTCACTAATGTCCTTTAGGGAGGTCAATCTGCCACCTTTATCTGGTCTGGCCTACACGTGACTCCAGACCCATCGGAATAGGCTTGCCCCTGAGCGAGATATTCAGCTCAGCACGCGATGCTCCCGTCCAACAAAGTTTTAAGAATCTGTGAAATTCAATTCTTGTCAAGTAATGGCAATCATTGTTGATTTTTCTGGAAAACCTGCTCTGATTCACCAACGTTACAGATGATAAGGCCAATTCAACTCATCGTCTCGCTATCGGAAGGATGTTATTAAGTGGGAAAGGTGCAAACACATTTACGAGGGTTTTACTGAGAGAGGATCATTTGAGTTATAAGGATAGGCTGGAACCTTATCCTCTGGAGCCTCGGAGGCTGAGGGCTGACCTTATAGAGGTTTATAAAATCACGAGGGGCATGGATAGGGTAAATAGACAAAGTCTCTTCCCTGGGGTGGGGGAGTCCAGAACTAGAGGGGCATAGGTTCAGGGTGAGAGGGGAAAGATATAAAAAAGTGAGGGGCAATTTTCTCATACAGAGGGTATGTAGGATGAACTGCCAGAGGAAGTGGTAGTTACAACATTTAAAAGACATTTGGACAGGTACGTGACTAGAGGGATGCTGTGAAACTTGAAAGTGTTCAGAAAAGATTTACAAGGATGTTGCCAGGGTTGGAGGGTTTGAGCTACAGGGAGAGGCTGAACAGGCTGGGGCTGTTTTCCCTGGAGCGTCGGAGGCTGAGGGGTGACTTATAGAGGTTTATAAAATCATGAGGGGCATGAATAGGATAAATAGGCAAAGTCTTTTCCCTGGGGTCGGGGAGTCCAGAACTAGAGGGCCATGGGTTTAGGGTGAGAGGGGAATGATATAAAAGAGACCTAAGGGGCAGAGGGTGGTACGTGTATGGAATGAGCTGCCAGAGGAAGTGGTGGAGGCTGGTACAATTACAGCATTTAAAAGGCATTTGGATGGGTATATGAATAGGAAGGGTTTGGAGGGATATGGGCCGGGTGCTGGCAGGTGGGACTAGATTGGGTTGGGATATCTGGTCGGCATGGGCGGGTTGGGCCGAAGGGTCTGTTTCCATGCTGTATGACTATTCAGTCTCGAACATAGCATCTGAGCTCCACAGGGGTAACCAAAGTTGTCTTTAGGTCCATCAGTCCTACAAGTCGAGATTTCCAAATTATACCGTCTCGGTCCGAAATTCCCTCCACCTGAGATTCAGTTTAAAGCCGGTTTCTGATCCAGTTGAGATCCCACCCAGTCCTGGGAGCATTCCTTTCACATTGTTCGACCATCGCCACTTGTCATTTTGTCTTGCCTTTCGATGACCTTTGATTCTCCGATCGCTCCCACTCTCGAGTCAAGTCGAGCTGGAGTCGCTGGTCAGAGATGGATCACGTGGTGTGTGAATTTCGATGTCGGTGCAAGGTTCGGCTGGACTCCCAGAGATTAGTTAATCAGGCTCATTCTTCTCTGTGTGTCCATCGTGTTTCTCATTCCTGATGAAGAGCTTATGCCTGAGACGTCGATTCTCCTGCTCCTCCAGACCAGCCGCGCTTGTCCAGCGCCACACTCTCGACTCTGATCTCCAGCATCTGCAGTCCTCACTAAATCCTGCATTCATAACATACAGTGTTCCCAGCCCAGCACAACCCAAAGCAAAATGTTGGCTCTTTGATGTTCTCCAGCTGGACAGTACTTAGCAAACAGCCCAGAGTGCGGTGACTGAGTGCTAACAAGGAATCAGTTCAGCCTCACTCTCTTACTTATGCCTGACCTATAGGTCCCCATTGCTTCCTCCATGGTAACACCTTGGCCAATCAAAAATCACCTATCCCCCTTTCCATTATAAATTGTGGCGATGGTTCGAAATTGGCCATTCTTGCATTGTGATCCTGATGAGCACGAGGTGCAAACCTTTCTTTGATGCCACACTGAACAGTAAACCTTCCTCTGTTGATGTTTCAGTCAAAGCTATCAGTCCAACACCCCAACTCCACGAGGGAGGGACGCAGACACCCTGTAACTACAGGCCAATTTGGTTATCATCTATTGTTGGAAAGGTATTGGAATCAGTTATGAAGGAATTACTGTTAGAACTTTTGAAAAGTCCTAATCTAATCAAGTAGAGACAGAAAGGGAAATTGTGCTGTTGGAGTGAGTGTTAACAGAAGTGGATCGAGGGATTGGGTAGTGCTGTCGATCAGCGAGACCGAGTGGTTCAGGTACATCATTCTTTGAGGTTTGTGTCACATATAGACAGGGGGGTTTAAGAAGCACTTCATTGCTCAGCCCTTTGAGTATAGGAGTTGGGAAGTCATGTTGAGGTTGTACAAGACACTGGTGAGGCCTCTTCTAGAGTACTGTGTCCAGGTCTGGTCTCTCTACTATCGGAAGGCGAGATTTACCGGGATGTTGCCAGGTATGGAAGGTTTGAGTTATAAAGAAAGGCTGGGTAGGCCGGGAGTTCATTTGGAGCAATTCTGAAGTAGGAGGGACATTATTAAATTGGGAAGGGGGCAGAAAAGATTTACCAGGATGTTACCCGGACAGAAGGGTTTAGTTATAAGGAGAGACTGGGACTTTTCTCACGGGAGCGTCGGAGGTCGAGAGACGATCCAACGGAAGTTTATAAAATCGTGAGGGGCATAAATAGATAAAATGGTAGGTGTCTTTTCCCCAAGGTGGGAGATTTCAAGACCAAGGGGCACATTTTTTAAGGTGAGAGGAGAGGGAGATTTAAAAAAGACATGGTGGGCGGGGGGTGGAGGGGGGGGGCAAAGTTTTTTACACAGAGGGTGGTTCACGTGTGGAGTGAACTTCCTGAGGGAGTGGCGGATGTGGGATCAGTTACACCATTTAAAGACATTTGGATAAGTACATGAGTGGGAAAGGCTTGGAGGGATATGGACCAAGAGCAGGCAGGTGGGACTAGATTAGATTGGGATTATGGACTGGTTGGGCTGAAGGGTCTATGTCCGTGTTGTATGACTCTATAACTCAACGGATGTGTTGCATTTGGACTTCTGGAAGGTAAGCAACTTCACAAAAGGTGAAGACTTAAGAGTCTGCGATGGGAGCATATTGGCTCATGGGCGGGAAACAGGGAACTGGGATGAGGGGTTATTTTTTCAGGTTGGCGAGCAGTGACCAGTCCTGTCCCATAGGGGTCAGCGCTGGGACCACAATCCATCTGAGTGACTTGGAGGAGGGAGGGGAATGGACTGCAGCCAGATCCACAGATGACACCAAAACAGATGCAACGGGAGGTTGAGAGAAGGAGACAGTTTACGCACAGAGAGATATTGAAGCAACATCGACCTGTCCTCCTCCTGAAGCTGCCTGGCTTGCTGTGTTGTTCCAGCCTCCGGCCTGTCCACCTCGGATTCCAGCATCTGCTGTTTGGTTCTGTCTCCTACAGGAGAAGAAAGTGCTTGAGGAGCATCACGCGGGTAAACGTGAAGTCGTTCCTTTGGGAAGGGAGTCCGGGATGTTATTTAAATGGGGAAAGACTGCAGGAAGCTGCAACACAAAGGGACCTGGGGAGGGGGGGAAATCCCGTGCACGAAACACAGGAAGCTAGCACTCAGGGGCAGCAGGGAATCAGGAAGGGTGGTGGAATATTGACCCTTATTTCAAGGGGGTTGGAGTGTAAGAGTGGGGAGGTGTGACTGGAACTGTCCAAGGTGCTGGGGGAGACCACATCGGGAATACTCTGAGCAGTTCCTTATTTAGGGAAAGATATCATTTCATTGGAGGCAGTTCAGAGAGAAGCTTCACTCGGGAGGGGGGGAGGGAGGGAGTGTCTCGTGTACAAGGGCTGAACAGGTTGGGACTTTACTCCCTGGAGTTGGGAAGAATGGGAGGGTGACCTCACTGGGACATATTAAGGGGCCTGACAGGGTCAGTGCTGAGAGGATGCTCCCCCACCCCCCCCCCCCCCACCCTCAGGGGAGAGGCTAGGACCAGAGGGCACCCTCTCAGAATAAAGGAGGGGAGGGGGGAGGATTTCAGACTGAGATGAGGAGGAATTTACTCCCTCAGAGAGTTGAGTGTTTTTTGGAATTGCTTGCCACGGGCAGCAGTGGGGGGGGGGGGGGGGGAAGGAGCCCTTGTGTATATTGAAGGCTGAAACAGAGATTCCTGATCAGTCGGGGAAATCGGGGTGTTACATGGAAAGAGGAAAATCAGAGCAGCCATGATCCTGCTGAATGCAGGAGCAGGCTTGAGGGGCCGAACGGCCTGCTCCTCTTCCAGTTTCTAATACTCCTGTGGCGATAAGAGTAGGGCAGTCCTTGTGAGTGTTCTTGGGTTATATTTATCCCTCGGTTAATCTCACTTAAAGAGCTTATCATGCCTTTACTATCCACGCAAAGCAGCACAGTGCACAGTCTCTGTCGTGGTTCCCGCATCCCAACAGGGGCTGCCCTTGGAAAAGTACTCCACCGGCTGCCGAATGCTTTGGGATGCTCTGCGGTGGTGATAGGCGCTATAGAAATGTAAGTCTGTCCTTTTCCATTTGACATCCTTCACTGGGTTTCAACGTGTCCGCCCCCAATCCCCCTCCACCCACCCCTTCCCCTTCCCCCTTCCCTGTTTCCTAAGACAGCGTGCCTGGATGTGCAACCTCGCTTTCCAGTTCATGGAGAGAGGGCTTGCATTTGTGTAGCACCTGCCACCTTCCCAGGCCATCTGAAAGAGCCTTCCCCGCTCCCCCTTTGCTTTCCCTGGGGCTGTTCATGGTGCTTTCTGTCCTGGTCTGTTACCACAGACTTCACACCAACTGCTAGCCCTTATCTTACATACTTCCCTTGTCTTCATTCGTAAACATTTCATCTCTTTCCTCGTCCTTTACACCGAACCGCAAGGATCTGTGCACAAGTGTACAAGACAGCGATAGTTACGTATGTGTGTGAGTGTGTGTGTAAGTGTGCGTATTAGTGTGTGTGTGTGAGTGTGTGTGTGAGAGAGAGTGAGTGTGTGTGAGAGTATGTGTGGGAATGTGTGTGTGAGACTGTGTGCGTGTGTGTATGAGAGAGAGTGTGAGTGTGTGTGAGAGTGTGTGTATGTGAGAGAGTGCGTGTGAATGTGTGTGAATGTGTGTGAATGTTTGTGTGTGTTTGTGTGTGAGAGAGAGAGTGTGTACGTGTGAAAGAGAGAGAGAATGAATGTGTGTGTCTGTGTGTGTGCGTGAGAGAATGGATGTGTGTGTGTGAGAGTGAGTGTGTGTGTGTGTGAATGTGCTTGTGTGTGCGTGTTAGTGTGTGTGTGAGTGTTAGTGTGTGTGAGAGAGAGTGAGTGTGTGTGTTGGTATGTGTATGTGAGAGAGAGATTGAGTCTGTGTGTGTGAATGTGTGTGAATGTTAGTGTGTGAGTGTTAGTGTGTGTGAGAGAGAGTGTGTGTTAGTGTGTATGTAAGAGTGAGTGTGTGTGAGTTAGTCTGCGTGTGTGTGTGAGGGAGTGAGTATGTGTGTGAGTGTAAGTGTGTGTGTGTTAGTGAGTGTGTGTAAGTGTGTGTGTGAGAGAGAGTGAGTGTGTGTGAGTGTTAGTGTGCATGTGTGTGAGGGAGAGAGTGAGTGTGTCTGTGTGTGTGAGTGTGAGTGTGTGTAAGTGTGTGTGTGTGAGTGTTAGTGTGTGTGTGAGAGAGAGAGTGTGTGTGTGAGTGTTAGTGTGCGTGTGTGTGTGTGAGAGAGAGCAAGTGAGTGTGTGAGTGTGTGTGAGTGTTAGTGCGTGTGTGAGTGTTAGTGTGTGTGAGAGAGAGAGTGAGTGTGTGTGAGTGTTAGTGTATGTCTGTTAGAGAGAGTGTTTGTGTGTGTGTGAGTGTTAGCGTGTTTGTGTGAGAGAGAGTGTGTCTGAGTGTGAGTGTGTGTGTGTTAGAGTGTGTGAGTGTTAGTGTATGTGTGTGAGAGAGAGTGTGTGTCTGTGTGTGTGAGTGTGTGAGTGTTAGTGTGTGTGTGTGAGAGAGTGAGTGTGTCTGTGTGTGTGAGTGTTAGCGTGTGTGTGAGTATGTGAGTGTTCGTGTGTTTGTTTGTGAGTGTGTGTGAATGTTTGTGTGTGTGTGAGTGTGAGTGTGTGTGAGAGAGAATGAGTGTGTCTGTGTGTGTGAGTGTTAGTGTGTGTGTGCATGAGAAAAAGAGTGTGTGTGAGAGATTGTGTGTGTGTGTTAGTGTGAGTGTGAGAGAGAGTGAGTGTGTCTGTGTGTGTGTGAGTGTTAGTGTGTGTGTACGTGAGAAATAACGTGAGTGTGTGTGTGAGTGTGTGTGTTTGTTAGTGTGTGTGTGAGAGAGAGTGAGTGTGTGTGTGTTAGTGTGCGGGTGTGTAAGAGAGTGAGTGTGTCTGTGTGTGTGTGAGTGTGTGTGAGTGTTAGTGTGTGTGTGTGCGAGTGTTAGTGTGTGTGAGAGAGTGAGTGTGTATGTGTGAGTGTTAGTGTGTGTGTGTGAAAGAGAGTGTCTGTGTGTGAGTGTGTGTGAGTATTAGCGTGTGTGTGTGAGAGAGAGTAAGTGTGTCTGTGTGTGTTAATGTGTGTGTGACAGAGAGAGTGAGTGTTTCTGTGTGTGAGTGTGTGAATGTTTGTGTGTGTGTGAGTGTTAGTGTACGTGTGCGTGAGAGAGTGAGAGTGTGTAAGTGTTAGTGTGTGTGTTAGTGTGTGTGTGTGAGAGAGTGTGTGTGTGCGTGGGTGTTAGTGCATATGTGTGCGTTAGTGTGTGTGTGTGAGAGAGAGTGAGTGTGTGAGTGTTAGTGTGTGTGAGTGTTAGTGTGTGTGTTAGTGTGTGTGTGTGAGAGAGAGAGTGTGTCTGTGTGAGTGAGTGTGAGTGTTAGTGTGTGTGTGAGTGTCAGTGTGTGTGTGACAGAGAGTGCGTGTGTCTGTGCGTGTGTGAGTGTGTCTGTTTGTGTGAGATTGTGTGAGTGTTAGTGTGCATGTGTGAGAGTGTGTGTCTGTGTGTGTGTTAGTGTGTGTATGTGAGAGAGAGAGTGAGTGTGTCTGTGTGTGTGAGTGTATGTGAATGTTAGTGTGTGCGTGTTAGTGTATGTGTGTGAGAGAGAGAGTGAGTGTTAGTGTGCATGGGTGAGTGTGAGTGTTAGTGTGTGTATGGGTGTTAGTGTGTGTGAGTGTTAGTGTGTGTGTGCGAGAGAGAGTGAATGTGTGTGTGTTAGTGTGTGCGTGTGTGTGTGTGTGAGAGAGTGTGAGTGTGTGTGAGAGTTAGTGTGTGTGTGAGAGAGAGTGGTCTGTGTTTTTGCGAGTGTTAGTGTGTGTATGTGTGTGAGTGTTAGTGTGTGTGTGTGTTAGTATGCGTGTGTGTGAGAGAGAGTGAGTGTGTCTGTCTGTGTGAGTGTGTGTGAGTGTTAGTGTTAGTGTGTGAGAGAGTGCATGTGTGTGTGTTAGTGTGCGTGTGTGTGAGAGAGAGTGAGTGTGTCTGTGTGTGTGAGTGTTAGTGTTAGTGTGTGAGAGAGTGAGTGTGTGTGTGAGAGAGTGCGTGTGTGTGTGTTAGTGTACATGTGTGAGAGAGAGAGTGAGTGTTAGTGTACGTGGGTGAGTGTGAGTGTTAGTGTCTGCGTGAGTGTTAGTGTGTGTGTGTGAGAGAGAGTGAGTGTGTCTGTGTGTGAGTGTTAGTGTGTGTGCGAGAGAGAGTGAATGTGTGTGTTAGTGTGTGCGTGTGTGTGTGAGAGAGAGTGAGTGTGTCTGTGTGTGTTGGTGTGTGTGTGAGTATTAGTGCGAGTGTGTGAGAGAGTGTCTGTTTGCGTGAGTGTGTGTGAGTGTTAGTGTGCGTGTGTGAGAGTGTGTATCTGTGTGTGGGTGTGTGTGAGTGTTAGTGTGTGTGTGAGAGAGAGTGTGTCTGTCTGTGTGAGTGTGTGTGAGTGTTAGTGTTAGTGTGTGAGAGAATGAGTGTGTGTGTGAGAGAGTGAGAATGTGTGTGTGTTAGTGTGCGTGTGTGTGAGTGTGTGTGTGTGTTAGTGTGTGTGTGTGAGAGAGTGAGTGTGTCTGTGTATGTGAGTTTGAGTGAGTGTTAGTGTGTGTGAGAGAGAGAGAGTGTGTGTCTGTGTGTGCATGTTAGTGTTAGTGTCTGAGAGAGACAGTGAGTGTGCCTGTGTGTGTGAGTGTGAATGTTAATGTGTGTGTGCGAGAGAGAGTGAATGTGTGTGTTAGTGTGTGTGTGAGTGTGAGAGAGAGTGTGTCTGTGTGTGTGTGTTAGTGTGCATGTGAGTGTGAGAGAGAGAGAGTGAGTGTGTCCGTGTGTATGAGTATGTGAATGTGTATGTGTGTGTGAGTGTTAGTGTACGTGTGTGTGTGAGTGAGTGTGTGTAAGTATTAGTGTGTGTGTGAGAGAGAGTGCGTGTGTGTGTTAGTGCGCATGTGTGTATAGTGTGCGTATGTATGTGTGAGAGTGTGAGTGTGTGAGTGTGTGTGACTGTTAGTGTATGTGTGTGTGTGTTAGTGTGCTGTGTGAGTGTGAGAGAGAGTGAGTATGTCCGTGTGTGTGAGTGTGTGAATGTTTATGTGTGTGTGAGTGTTAGTGTACGTGTGTGTGAGAGAGTGAGTGTGTGTAAGTGTTAGTGTATGTGTTAGTGTGTGTGAGAGAGAGAGAGTGCGTGAGTGTGAGTGTTAGTGCGCGTGTGTGTGAGTGGTAGTGTGCGTGTGTCTGTGTGAGAGAGTGAGTGAGTGCGTGAGCGTGTGTGAGTGTTAGTGTGTGTGTGAGTGTGTGTGAGTGTTAGTGCGTGTGTGAGAGAGAGTGAGTGTGTCTGTGTGTGTGAGTGTTAGTGTGTGTGTGAGAGTGTCAGTGTGTGTGACAGAGAGTGTGTGCCTGCGTGTGTGTGAGAGAGTGTGTCTGTTTGTGTGAGTGTGTGTGTGTGTTAGTGTGCATGTGTGAGAGTGTGTGTCTGTGTGTGTGTGTGTGAGTGTTAGTGTGTGTATGTGAGAGAGAGAGTGTGTGTCTGTGTGTGTGAGTGTATGTGAATGTTAGTGTGTGCGTGTTAGTGTACGTGTGTGAGAGAGAGTGAGTGTTAGTGTGCGTGGATGAGTGTGAGAGTTAGAGTGTGTGTAAGTGTTAGTGTGTGTGTGTGAGAGAGAGTGAGTGTGTCTGTGTGTGAGTGTTAGTGTGTGTGCGAGAGAGAGTGAATGTGTGTGTTAGTGTGTGTGTGAGAGAGTGTGAGTGTGTGAGTGTTAGTGTGTGTGTGAGAGGGAGTGTGTCTGTGTGAGTGTTAGTGTGTGTGTGAGAGTGAGTGTGTCTGAGTTTGAGCGAGTGTTAGTGTGTGTGTGAATGTGTGTGAGTGTTAGTATGCGTGTGTGTGAGAGAGAGTGAGTGTGTCTGTGTGTATGAGTGTGAGTGTTAGTGTGCATGTGTGAGTGTGAGAGAGAGAGAGTGAGTGTGTCCGTGTGTGTGAGTGTGTGAATGTTTATGTGTGTGTGAGTGTTAGTGTACGTGTGTGTGTGAGTGAGTGTGTGGAAGTATTAGTGTGTGTGAGAGTGAGTGTGCGTGTGTGTGAGTGTTAGTGCGCATGTGTGTATTAGTGTGCGTGTGTATGTGTGAGAGAGTGAGTGTGTAAGTGTGTGTGACGGCTAGTGTTTGTGTGAGTGTGTGTGAGTGTTAGCGTGCGTGTGTGTGAGAGAGTGAGTATGCGCGTGTGTGTGAATGTGTGAATGTTTATGTGTGTGTCAGTGTTAGTGTACGTGTGTGTGTGAGAGTGAGTGTGTATAAGTGTTAATGTATGTGTTAGTGTGTGTGTGAGCGTTAGTGTGTATGTGTGTGTGTGAGAGAGTGAGTGTGTGTGTGTGAATTTGAGAGTTAATGTATGTGTGAGTTAGTGTGTGTGTAAGTGTTAGTGTGTGTGTATGAGAGAGAGTGAGTGTGTCTGTGTGTGAGTGTGTGTGAGTGTCAGTGTGTGTGTGTGAGAGAGAGAGAGCGAGTGTGTGAGTGTTTGTCTGCGTGTGTGAGAGAGCGAGTGTGTGTGTTAGTGTGTGTGTGAGAGAGAGAGTGTCTGTGTGTGAGTGTGCGAGTGTTTGTGTGTGTTTGAGTGCATGTGAGTGTTAGTGTGTGTCTGAGAGAGAATGAGTGTGTCTGTGTGTGTGAGCATGTATGAGTGTTAGTGTGTGTGTGAGTGCGTGTGAGTGTTAGTCTGTGTGTGAGAGTGAGTGTGTGTGAGTGTTAGTGTATGTGTGTGAGAGAGAGTGAGTGTGTCTGTGTGTGTGAGTGTGTGTGTGAGTGTTAGTGTATGTGTATGAGAGAGAGTCTGTCTGCATGTGAGTGTTAGTGTGTGTGTGAGTGTGTGTGAGTGTTAGTGTGCGTGTGTGTGAGAGAGTGAGTGTGTCTGTGTGTTTGTGAATGTTAGTGTGTGTGTGAGATAGTGTGAGTGTGTGTGAGTGTTTGTTTGTGCACGTGTGTGAGAGTGTGAGTGTGTGAAGTGTGAGTGTTAGTGTGTGTGAGTGTTGGTGTGTGTGTGAGAGCGTGGGTCTGTGTGTGAGTGTGTTTATGTGTTAGTGTGTGTGAGAGAGAGTGAGTGTGTCTGTGTGTGTGAATGTTAGTGTGTGTTAGTGTACGTGTGTGTGAGTGTTAGTGTGTGTGAGTGTTAGTGTGTGTGTGTGTTAGTGTGTGTGTCTGTTAGTGTGTGTTTGTTAGAGAGTGAGTGTGTGTGTGCGTGAGTGTGAGAGAGAGTGCGAGTGTGTGTGAGTGTTAGTGTGCATGGGTGAGTGTGAGTGTGTGTGAGAGTGTGAGTGTGTGAGTGTTAGTGTGTGTATGTGAGAGAGAGTGAGTGTGTCTGTGTGTGTTAGTGTGTGTGTGAGAGAGAGTGTGTGTATGTGTGCGAGTGTTAGTGTGCGTGTGTGAGTGTATGTCTGTGTGCGTGTGTGTTAGTGTGTGTGAGAGAGAGAGAGTGAGTGTGTCTGTGTGTGTGAGTGTGAGACTGTTTGTGCGTGTGTGAGCGTTAGTGTACGTGTGTGGGAGAGTGAATTTGTGTAAGTGTTAGTGTGTGTCTTGATGTGTGTATGAGAGAGTGTGTGTGAGTGTTAGTGCACGTGTGTGTGTGAGAGAGAGTGAGAGTGTCTGTGTGTGCGAGTGTGTGTGAGTGTTAGTGTGTGTGTGAGAGAGTGAGTGTGTCTGTGTGTGTGTGAGTGTTATTGTGCGTGTGTGAGAGTGTATGTCTGTGTGTGAGTGTGTGTGAGTGTTAGTGTGTGTGTGTGAGAGAGAGAGTGAGTGTGTCTGTGTGTGTGAGTGTATGTGAATGTTAGTGTGTGTGTTCGTGTACGTGTGTGTGAGAGAGAGTGAGTGTGTGTGAGTGTTAGTGTGCGTGTGTGAGAGTGCATGTCTGTGTGTGAGTGCGTGTGAGTATTAGTCTGTGTGTGAGAGAGAGTGAGTGTGTGTGAGTGTTAGTGTATGTGTATGAGAGAGAGTGAGTGTGTCTATGTGTGAGTGTGTGTGTGAGTGTTAGTATGTGTGAGAGAGACTGAGTGTATCTGTGTGTGTGAGTGTTGGTGTGTGTGTGAGTGTTAGTGTGCGTATGTGTGAGAGAGTGAGTGTGTCTGTGTGTTTGTGAATGTTAGTGTGTGTGTGAGATAGTTTGAGTGTTTGTGCGTGAGTGTGAGAGTGAGTGTGTGTGAGTGTGAGTGTTAGTGTATGTGTGAGTGTTGGTGTGTGTGTGAGAGAGAGTGGGTCTGTTTGTGAGTGTGTTAGTGTGTGTGTGTGAGAGAGAGAGTGAGTGTGTCTGTGTGTGTGAATGTTAGTGTGCATTAGTGTACGTGTGTGTGTGTTAGTGTGTGTGTGTTAGTGTGTGTGTCTGTTAGTGAGTGTTTGTTAGAGAGTGTGTGTGTATGCGTGAGTGTGAGAGAGAGTACGAGTGTGTGTGAGTGTTAGTACGCATGGGTGAGTGTGAGAGTGTGAATGTGTGAGTGTTAGTGTGTGTATGTGAGAGAGAGTGAGTGTGTATGTGTGTGAGTGTTAGTGTGCGTGTGTGAGAGTGTATGTCTGTGTGAGAGAGAGAGAGTGAGTGTGTCTGTGTGTGTGAGTGTGTGACTGTGTGTGTGTGAGTGTTAGTGTACGTGTGTGTGAGAGTGAGTTTGTGTAAGTGTTAGTGTGTGTGTGAATGTGTGTATGAGAGAGAGTGTGTGTGAGTGTGAGTGTTAGTGAGTGTGTGAGTGTTGGTGTGTGTGAGAGAGAGTGGGTCTATGTGTGAGTGTGTTTATGTGTTAGTGTGTGTGTGAGAGAGAGAGTGTGAGTGTGTCTGTGTGTGTGAATGTTAGTGTGTGTTAGTGTTAGTGTGTGTGTGTTAGTGTGTGTGTCTGTTCGTGAGTGTTTGTTAGAGAGTGTGTGTGTGCGTGAGTGTGAGAGAGAGTGCGAGTGTGTGAGTGTTAGTATGCATGGGTGAGTGTGAGTGTGAGAGAGTGTGAGTGTGTGAGTGTTAGTGTGTGTGTTAATGTGTGTATGAGAGAGTGTGTGTGTGTTAGTGCGCGTGTGTGTGTGAGAGAGAGTGAGAGAATCTGTGCATGCAAGTGTGTGAGAGTGTTAGTGTGTGTGAGGGAGTGAGTGGGTCTGTGTGTGTGTGAGTGTTAGTGTGTGTGTGTGAGAGAGAGAGTGTGAGCGTGTGTGAGTGTTTGTGTGAGTGTGAGAGAGTGTGTGTGTCTGTGTGTGTTAGTGTGCATGTGTGTGTGTGAAAGAGTGTCTATGTGTGTGAGTATTAGTGTGTGTGAGTGTGTGTGAGAGTTAGTTTGTGTGTGTGAGAGAGATTGTGTCTGTGTGCTTGTGAGAGAGATTGTGTCTGTTTTTGTGAGTGTGTGTGAGTGTTAGTGTGCATGTGTGAGAGTGTGTATGTGTGTGAGTGTGTGTCTGTGTGTGACTCTGTGTGTGTTAGTGTTAGTGTTAGTGTGTGTGAGAGAGAGTGAGTGTGTCTGTGTATGTGAGTGTATGTGAATGTTAGTGTGTGTGTGTTAGTGTGTGTGTGTGAGAGAGTGAGTGTGTGTGAATGTTAGTGTGCATAGGTGAGTGTGTGTGTTAGTGTGTGCGTGTGAGAGAGAGTGAGTGTGGGTGAGTGCTAGTGTGTGTATATGAGAGAGAATGAGTGTGTCAGTGTGTGTGAGTGTTAGTGTGTGAGAGAGTGAATGTGTGTGTGTTAGTGTGTGTGTGTGTTAGAGATAGAGTGAGAGTGTGTGTGTTAGTGTATGTGTGTGTGAGAGAGAGAGTGAGTGTGAGTGAGTGCTAGTGTGTGTGTGTTAGTGTGTGTTTGTGAGAGAGTGTGTGTGTGAGTGTGAGAGAGAGATTGTGTGTGTGAGCGTGTGAGTGTTAGCATTTGCGTGTGAGAGAGAGTGAGTGTGTGTGTGAGTATTAGTGTGTGTATGTGAGAGAGAGTGAGTGTGTCTTTGTGAGTGTTAGTGTGTGTGTGAGAGACTGTGTGTGTTAGTGTGTATGTGTGTGAGAGAGAGTGAGTGTGTCTGTGTGTGAGTGTGTGTGAGTGTTAGCGTGCGTGTGTGAGAGTGTATGTCTGTGTGTGTGTGTGTGTTATTGTGTGTGTGTGAGAGAGAGAGAGAGAGTGAGTGTGCCCATGTGTGCGAGTGTGTGAATGTTTATGTGTGTGAGTGTTAGTGTACGTGTGTGTGAGAGTGAGTGTGTGTAAGTGTTAGTGTGTGTGTAAGAGAGAGTGCGTGTGTGTGAGTGTTAGTGCGCGTGTGTGTGAGTGGTAGTGTGCGTGTGTGTGTGTGAGAGAGTGAGTGTGTGAGCGTGTGTGAGTGTTAGTGTGTGTGTGTCTGTGAGTGTTTGTGTGTGTGTGTGACTGTGAGAGAGAGTGAGTATGTCTGTGTCAGTGTGTGTGGGAGAGAAAGTGAGTGTGTGTAAGTGTTAGTGTATGTGTGTGAGAGACAGTGCGGGTGTGCGTGTGTGTGAGTGGTAGTGTGCGTGTGTGTGTGAGAGAGAGAGTGAGTGTGTGAGCGTGTGTGAGTGTTAGTGTGAGTGTGCGAGAGTGTGTGTGTGTGTATGTGTTAGTGTGCATGTGTGTGTGTGAGAGAGTGAGTGTCTGTGTGCGTGAATGTGAGTGGTAGAGTGTGTGTGAGTGTGTGTGAGAGTTAGTTTGTGTGTGTGAGAGAGATTGTGTCTGTGTGATTAGATTAGATTAGATTACTTACAGTGTGGAAACAGGCCCTTCGGCCCAACAAGTCCACACCGACCCGCCGAAGCGCAACCCACCCATACCCCTACATTTACCCCTTACCTAACACTACGGGCAATTTCGCATGGCCAATTCACCTGACCTGCACATCTTTGGATTGTGGGAGGAAACCGGAGCACCCAGAGGAAACCCACGCAGACACGGGGAGAACGTGCAAACTCCACACAGTGTGCATGTGAGAGAGATTGTGTCTGTTTTTGTGAGTGTGTGTGAGTGTTAGTGTGCGTGTGTGTGTGAGAGAGAGTGTGAGCGTGTGTGAGTGTTTGTGTGTGTGAGAGTGTGTGTGTCTGTGTGTGTTAGTGTGCGTGTGTGTGTGTGAGAGAGTGTCTGTGTGCGTGAGTGTTAGTGTGTGTGTGTGTGTGAGAGTTAGTTTGTGTGTGTGAGAGAGATTGTGTCTGTTTTTGTGAGTGTGTTAGTGTGCGTGTGTGAGAGTGTGTCTGTGTGTGAGTGTGTGTCTGTGTGTGGGTGTGTGTGTTAGTGTTCGTGTGTGTACATGAGAGAGAGAGAGTGTGTGTGTCTGTGTGTGAGTGTGTGTGTTAGTGTTAGTGTGTGTGCGTGAGAGAGAGAGTGAGTGTGTCTGTGTGTGTGAGTATATGTGAACGTTAGTGTGTGTGTGTTAGTGTATGTGTGTGTGAGAGAGAGTGAGTGTGTGTGAATGTTAGTGTGCATAGGTGAGTGTGAGTTTTAGTGTGTGCGTGTGAGAGAGAGTGTGTGTGAGTGTTAGTGTGTGTATGTGAGAGAGAAT
The DNA here is from genome assembly GCF_037043375.1 of Chiloscyllium plagiosum. Classification (NCBI taxonomy): domain Eukaryota; kingdom Metazoa; phylum Chordata; class Chondrichthyes; order Orectolobiformes; family Hemiscylliidae; genus Chiloscyllium; species Chiloscyllium plagiosum. The sequence continues at coordinate 6,923,279 of NW_028270182.1, forward strand.
GAGTGTGTCAGTGTGTGAGTGTAAGTGTGTGTGAGAGAGAGTGAATGTGTGTGTGTTAGTGTGTGCGTGTGTGTGTTAGAGATAGAGTGAGTGTGTGTGTGTTAGTGTACATGTGTGTGAGAGAGAGTGAGTGTGAGTGAGTGTTAGTGTGTGTGTGTGTTGGTGTGTGTTTGTGAGAGAGTGAGAGTGTGTGAGTGTGAGAGAGAGTGTGTGTGTGTGTTAGCGTGTGCATGTGAGAGAGAGTGAGTGTGTGTGTGAGTATTAGTGTGTGTATGTGAGAGAGAGTGAGTGTGTCTGTGTGAGTGTTAGTGTGTGTGTGTGAGAGACTGTGTGTGTGTTAGTGTTAGTGTGTGTGAGAGAGAGTGAGTGTGTCTGTGTGTGAGTGTGTGTGAGTGTTAGCGTGCATGTGTGAGAGTGTATGTCTGTGTGTGTGTGTTTTTGTTTGTGTGTGTGTGTGAGAGAGAGAGAGAGTGAGTGTGCCCATGTGTGTGAGTGTGTGAATGTTTATGTGTGTGTGTGTTAGTGTACATGTGTGTGAGAGTGAGTGTGTGTAAGTGTTAGTGTGTGTGTGTGTGAGAGAGTGCGTGTGTGTGAGTGGTAGTGTGCGTGTGTGTGTGTGAGAGAGAGTGAGTGTGTGAGTGTGTGTGTGTTAATGTGTGTGTGAGTGTCTGTGACTGTTTGTGTGTGTGTGTGAGAGTGTGAGAGAGAGTGAGTATGTCTGTGTGTGAGTGTTAGTGTGCATGTGCCTATGTGAGAGAGAGAGTGAGTGTGTCTGTGTGTGTGTGTCAGTGTGTCTGTGGGAGAGAAAGTGAGTGTGTGTAAGTGTTAGTGTGTGTGTGTGAGAGAGAGTGTGTGTCCGTGTGTGTGTGAGTTAGTGTGCATTTGTGTGTGAGAGAGAGTGTCTATCTGTGTGCATGAGTGTGAGTGTTAGTGTGTGTGTGAGAGTTAGTGTGTGTGTGAGAGAGTGAGTGTGAGTGTTTGTTAGTGTTAGTGTGTGTGTGAGAGAGAGTGTGTCTGAGTGTTAGTGTGTGTGTGTGTGTGTGAATGTTAGTGTGTGTGTGAGTGTTAGTGTGTGTGTGAGAGAGAGAGTGAGTGTGTCTGTGTGTGAGTTAGTGTGTGTGTGAGTGTCTGTGACTGTTAGTGTGTGTGTGAGAGAGTGAGTGTGTCTGTGTGTGAGTGTGTGTGAGTGTTAGCGTGCGTGTGTGAGAGTGTATGTCTGTGTGTGTGTGTTTTTGTTTGTGTGTGTGTGAGAGAGAGAGAGTGAGTGTGCCCATGTGTGTGAGTGTGTGAATGTTTATGTGTGTGTGAGTGTTAGTGTACATGTGTGTGAGAGTGAGTGTGTGTAAGTGTTAGTGTGTGTGTGTGAGAGAGTGCGTGTGTGTGAGTGGTAGTGTGCGTGTGTGTGTGAGAGAGAGAGTGAGTGTGTGAGCGTGTGTGTGTTAATGTGTGTGTGAGTGTCTGTGACTGTTTGTGTGTGTGTGAGAGTGTGAGAGAGAGTGAGTATGTCTGTGTGTGAGTGTTAGTGTGCATGTGCCTATGTGAGAGAGAGAGTGAGTGTGTCTGTGTGTGTGTGTCAGTGTGTCTGTGGGAGAGAAAGTGAGTGTGTGTAAGTGTTAGTGTGTGTGTGTGAGAGAGAGTGTGTGCCCGTGTGTGTGTGAGTTAGTGTGCATTTGTGTGTGTGAGAGTGTCTATCTGTATGCATGAGTGTGAGTGTTAGTGTGTGTGTGAGAGTTAGTGTGTGTGTGAGAGAGAGAGAGTGAGTGTGCCCATGTGTGTGAGTGTGTGAATGTTTATGTGTGTGTGAGTGTTAGTGTACATGTGTGTGAGAGTGAGTGTGTGTAAGTGTTAGTGTGTGTGTGTGAGAGAGTGCGTGTGTGTGAGTGGTAGTGTGCGTGTGTGTGTGAGAGAGAGAGTGAGTGTGTGAGCGTGTGTGTGTTAATGTGTGTGTGAGTGTCTGTGACTGTTTGTGTGTGTGTGAGAGTGTGAGAGAGAGTGAGTATGTCTGTGTGTGAGTGTTAGTGTGCATGTGCCTATGTGAGAGAGAGAGTGAGTGTGTCTGTGTCAGTGTGTCTGTGGGAGAGAAAGTGAGTGTGTGTAAGTGTTAGTGTGTGTGTGTGAGAGAGAGTGTGTGCCCGTGTGTGTGTGAGTTAGTGTGCATTTGTGTGTGTGAGAGTGTCTATCTGTATGCATGAGTGTGAGTGTTAGTGTGTGTGTGAGAGTTAGTGTGTGTGTGAGAGAGTGAGTGTGAGTGTTTGTTAGTGTTAGTGTGTGTGTGAGAGAGTGTGTCTGAGTGTTAGTGTGTGTGTGTGAGTGTGTGTGTGAATGTTAGTGTGTGTGTGAGTGTTAGTGTGTGTGTGAGAGAGAGAGAGTGAGTGTGTCTGTGTGTGAGTTAGTGTGTGTGAGTGTCTGTGACTGTTAGTGTGTGTGTGTGAGAGAGTGAGTGTGTCTGTGTGTGAGTGTGTGTGAATGTCAGTGTGTGTGTGAGAGAGAGAGTGACTGTGTGTGAGCGTTTGTGTGTGCGTGTGTGAGAGAGTGAGTGTGTGTGTGAGTGTTAGTGTGTGTGTGTGTGAGAGAGTCTGTGTGTGTGTGCGAGTGTTTGTGTGTGTTTGAATGTGTGTGAGTGTTAGTGTGCGTGTGAGTGCGTGTGAGTGTTAGTCTGTGTGTGAGAGAGAGTGAGTGTGTGTGAGTGTTAGTGTATGTGTGTGAGAGAGTGAGTGTGTCTGCATGTGTGAGTGTGGTGTGTGTGTGTGAGTGTGTGTGAGTGTTAGTGTGCGTGTGTGTGAGAGAGTGAGTGTGTCTGTGTATTTGTGAATGTTATTGTGTGTGTGAGATAGTGTGAGTGTTTGTTTGTGCATGAGTGTGAGAGAGTGAGTGTGTGTGAGTGTGAGTGTTAGTGTGTGTGTGAGTGTTGGTGTGTGTGTGAGAGACAGTGTGTCTGTGTGTGTGACAGAGAGTGGGTCTGTGTGTGAGTGTGTGTATGTGTGAGTGTGTGTGTGAGAGAGAGTGAGTGTGTCTGTGTGTGAATGTTAGTGTGTGTTAGTATACGTGTGTGTGAGAAAGTGAGTGTGTGTGTGTTAGTGTGTGTTTGTTAGAGAGTGAGTGTGTGTATGTGCGTGAGTGTGAGAGAGAGTGTGTGTGTATGAGTGTTAGTCTGTCTGTGTGTTTGTGAATGTTAGTGTGTGTGTGAGATAGTGTGAGTGTGTGTGAGTGTGAGTGTTAGTGTGTGTGAGTGTTGGTGTGTGTGTGAGAGAGAGAAAGTGAGTGTGTCTGTGTGTGTGAAGTTAGTACGTGTTAGTGTACATGTGTGTGAGTGTTAGTGTGTGTGTGTTAGTGTGTGTGTCTGTTAGTGTGTGTTTGTTAGAGAGTGAGTGTGTGTGTGCGTGAGTGTGAGAGAGAGTGCGAGTTTGTGTGAGTGTTAGTGTGCATGGGTGAGTGTGAGTGTGTGAGAGAGAGTGAGTGCGTGAGTGTTAGTGTGTGTATGTGAGAGAGAATGAGTGTGTCTGTGTGTGTGAGAGACAGTGAGTGCGTATGTGTGTGAGTGTTAGTGTGCACGTGTGAGAGAGAGTGAGAGTGTCTGTGCGTGCAAGTGTTAGTGTGTGTGAGAGAGTGAGTGATTCTGTGTGTGTGAGTGTTAGTGTGTGTGTGAATGTCTGTGTGTGTGTGAGTGTTAGTGTGTGTGTGAGAGAGAGTGAGTGAGTGTGTCTATGTGTGTGAGTGTGTGAATGTTTGTGTGTGTGTGAGTGTTAGTGTACGTGTGTGTGTGTGAGAGAGTGAGTGTGCGTGTGAATGTGAGTGTTAGTGTGTTTGAGAGTGAGTGTGTCTGTGTGTGAGTGTTGCTGTGTGTGTGAGAGAGTGAGTGTGTCTGTGTGTGTGAGTGAGTGTTCGTGTGCGTGTGTGTGAGAGAGTGAGTGTGTCTGTGTATTTGTGAATGTTATTGTGTGTGTGAGATAGTGTGAGCGTTTGTTTGTGCGTGAGTGTGAGAGAGTGAGTGTGTGAGTGTTAGTGTGTGTGTGAGTGTTGGTGTGTGTGTGTGAGAGACAGTGTGTCTGTGTGTGAGACAGAGAGTGGGTCTGTGTGTGAGTGTGTGTATGTGTTAGTGTGTGCGTGTGAGAGAGAGAGTGAGTGTGTCTGTGTGCGAATGTTAGTGTGTGTTAGTGTACGTGTGTGTGTGAGAGAGTGCGTGTGTGTGTTAATGTGTGTTTGTTAGAGAGTGAGTGTGTGTATGTGCGTGAGTGTGAGAGAGAGAGTGCGAGTGTGTGTGAGTGTTAGTGTGCATGGGTGAGTGTGAGTGTTAGTGTATGTGAGAGAGAGTGAGTGTATCTGTGTGTGAGTGTTAGTGTGCATGTGTGTGTGAGAGAGAGTGAATGCGTCTGCGTGTGTGTGTGAGAGAGAGAGTGAGTGTGTCTGTGTGTATGTGTGTGAATGTTTGTGTGTGTGTTAGTGTACGCGTGTGTGTGAGTGAGTTTGTGTAAGTGTTAGTGTGTGTATGAGAGAGAGTGTGTGTGTTAGTGTGCGTTTGTGTGTGAGAGAGAGTGTGTGTGAACATGTGTGAGTTTTAGTGTGTGTGTGAATGTGAGTGTTCGTGTGTGTGAGAGGGAGTGAGTGTGTCTGTGTGTGTGTGTGTTAGTGTGCATGTATGTGTGAGAGAGAATGAATGCGCCTATGTGTGTGAGTGTGTGTGTGTTAGTGTGCTCGTGTGTGTGTGAGAGAGTGAGTGTGTCTGTGTGCGTGAGTGTGTTAGTGTGTGTGTGAGAGATTTAGTGTGTGTTGTGAAAGAGTGTGAATATGTGTGCATGTGTTAGTGTTAGTGTGTGTGTGAGAGAGAAAGTGTGTGTGTGAGTGCAAGTGTGTGTGTGTTTGAGTGTTAGTGTATGTGTGAGAGAGAGCGAGTGAGTGTGTGTGAGTGTTTGTGTGTGTGTGAGTGTTAGTGTGCGTGTGTGTGAGAGAGCGAGTGTGTGTGTGTTTGTGTGTGTGTGAGAGAGTGTGTCTGTGTGTGTGAGTGTTTGTGTGTATGTGTGAGAGCGAGTGAGAGTGTTGGTGTGTGAGAGTGTGTGTGAGTGTTAGTGTGTGTGTGTGTGAGAGAGAGTGTGTGTGTGTGTGTGTGTGTGTGTGTGTGTGTGTGTGTGAGTTTTAGTGTGTGTGTGAGTGTGTGCGAATGTTAGTGTGTGTGTGAGTGTTAGTGTGTGTGAGAGTGTGTCTGTGTGTATGAGTGTGAATGTTAGTATGTGTGTGAGAGAGAGTGAGTGTGTCTGTGTGTGAGCGTTAGTGTGTGAGAGAGTGTGTCTGTGTGTATGAGTGTGAATGTTAGTGTGTGTGTGAGTGTTAGTGTGTGTGTGACAGCAAGTGTGTGTCTGTGTTTTGAGAGAGAGTGTGTCTGTTTGGGTGAGCGTGTGCGAGTGTTAGTGTATGTGTGTGAGAGAGAGTGAGTGTGTCTGTGTGTGAGTGTGTGTGTGAGTGTTAGTGTGTGTGAGTGTGAGAGAGAGTGAGTATGTCTGTGTGTGTATGTGTGAATGTTAGTGTGTGTGTGAATGTTAGTGTGTGTGTGTATATGAGTGTTAGTGTGTGTGTGATAGAGAGTGAGTGTGTGTGTGTGAGTGTTAGTGTGAGTGTGTGAGAGAGTGAATATGTGTGTGAGTGTTAGTGTGCGTATGTGTGAGAGAGAGAGTGAGTGTGTCTATGTGTGTGAGTGTGTGAATGTTTGTGTGTGTGTGAGTGTTAGTGTACGTGTGTGTGTGAGAGAGTGAGTGTGTGAGCGTGTTAGTGTGCGTGTGAATGTGAGTGTTAGTGTGTGTGAGAGTGAGTGTGTCTGTGTGTGTGTTGCTGTGTGTGTGTGAGAGAGAGTGAGTGTGTCTGTGTGTTGCTGCATGTGTGTGAGAGAGAGTGTGTCTGTGTGTGTGAGTGAGTGTTAGTGTGCATGTGAGTGTGAGAGAGTAAGTGCGCCTGTGTGTGTGAGTGTGTGTGAGTGTTAGTGTACATGCGTGTGTGTGAGAGAGTGAGTGTGTCTGTGTGCGAGTGTGTTAGTGTGTGTGAGAGTTAGGGTTTGTGTGTGAGAGAGTCTGAGTTTGTGCGAGTGTTTGTGTGTGTGTGAGAGAGTGTGTGTGCGTGTGTTAGTGTTAGTGTGTGTGTGAGAGAGAAAATGTGTGTGTGAGTGGTAGTGTGTGTCTGTGAGAATATTAGTGTGTGTTTGAGTGTTAGTGTGTGTGAGAGAGAGAGTGAGTATGTGTGTGAGTGTGTGTGTGTGTTTGTGTGTGTGTGTGAGAGAGAGCGAGTGTGTGTGAGTGTTAGTGTGTGTGTGTGAGAGAGTGAGAGTGTCTGTGTGTGAGCATGTGCGAGTGTTAGTTTGTGTGTGAGAGAGTGAGTGTGTGTGTGTGAGAGAGTGAGTGTGTGTGTGTGAGAGAGTGAGTGTGTCTGTGTGTGTGAGTGTTAGTGTGTATTTGTGAGAGAGAGTGAGAGTGTCGGTGTGTGAGTGTGCGTGAGTGTTAGTGTGTGTGTGAGAGAGAGTGAGAGTGTGTGTGTGATTTTTAGTGCGTGAGTGTGAGAGAGAGAGTGCGAGTGTGTGTGAGTGTTAGTGTGCATGGGTGAGTGTGAGTGTTAGTGAGTGTGTGTGAGAGAGAGTGAGTGTGTCTGTGTGTGTGTTAGTGTGCATGTGTGTGTGAGAGAGTGAGTGTGCCTGTGTGTGTGTGAGTGTGTGTGAGTGTTAGTGTGCATGTGTGTGTGTGAGAGAGTGAGTGTGTCTGTGTGCGTGAGTGTGTTAGTGTGTGTGTGAGAGTTAGTGTGTGTGTGTGAGAGAGTGTGAGTGTGTCTGTGTGCGTGAGTGTGTTAGTGTGTGTGTGAGAGTTAGTGTTTGTGTGTGAGAGAGTGTGAGTTTGTGCGAGTGTTTGTGTGTGTGTGAGAGAGTGTGTGTGCGTGTGTTAGTGTTAGTGTGTGTGTGAGAGAGAAAGTGTGTGTGTGAGTGCTAGTGCGTGTGTGAGAATATTAGTATGTGTTTGAGTGTTAGTGTGTGTGAGAGAGAGAGTGAGTATGTGTGTGAGTGTGTGTGTGTTTGTCTGTGTGTGTGAGAGAGAGCGAGTGTGTGTGCGAGTGTTAGTTTGTGTGTGAGAGAGTGAGTGTGTGTGTGTGAGAGAGTGAGTGTGTCTGTGTGTGAGTGTGTGTGTGATTGTTAGTGTGTATGTGTGAGAGAGAATGAGAGTGTCGGTGTGTGAGTGTGTGTGTGAGTGTTAGTGTGTATGTGTGAGAGAGAATGAGAGTGTCGGTGTGTGAGTGTGTGTGTGATTTTTAGTGTGTGTGTGCGAATGTTAGTGTGTGTGTGAGTGTTAGTGTGTGTGAGAGAGAGTGTGTGTCTGTGTGTGTGAGTATTAGTGTGTCTGTGTGTGAGTGTGCGTGTTAGTAGGTGTGAGAGAGAGTGAGTGTGTCTGCGTGTGTTGGTGTGTGTGTGTGAGTGAGTGTGAGTGTTAGTGTGCGCGTGTGTGAGAGAGTGAGTGTGTCTGTGTATTTGTGAATGTTATTGTGTGTGTGGGATAGTGTGAGTGTTTGTTTGTGCGTGAGTGTGAGAGAGTGAGTGTGTGAGTGTTAGTGTGTGTGAGTGTTGGTATGTGTGTGTGTGAGAGACAGTGTGTCTGTGTGTGAGACAGAGAGTGGGTCTGTGTGTGAGTGTGTGTATGTGTTAGTGTGTGCGTGTGAGAGAGAGAGTGAGTGTGTCTGTGTGTGAATGTTAGTGTGTGTTAGTGTACGTGTGTGTGTGAGAGAGTGTGTGTGTGTGTTTGTTAGAGAGTGAGTGTGTGTATGTGCGTGAGTGTGAGAGAGAGAGTGCAAGTGTGTGTGAGTGTTAGTGTGCATGGGTGAGTGTGAGTGTTAGTGTATGTGAGAGAGAGTGAGTGTATCTGTGTGTGAGTGTTAGTGTGCGTGTGTGTGTGAGAGAGAGAGTGAATGCGTCTGCGTGTGTGTGTGTGTGAGAATGTTAGTGTGTGTGAGAGAGAGTGAATGTGTATGTGTGTGAGTGTGTGTGAGTGTTAGTGTGCGTGTATGTCTGTGTATGAGTGTGTGTGTGAGTGTTAGTGTGTGTGTGAGAGAGAGAGAGTGAGTGTGTCTGTGTGTATGTGTGTGAATGTTTGTGTGTGTGTGTTAGTGTACGCGTGTGTGTGAGAGTGAGTTTGTGTAAGTGTTAGTGTGTGTGAGAGAGAGTGTGTGTGTCTGTGTGTATGTGTGTGAATGTTTGTGTGTGTGTGTTAGTGTACGCGTGTGTGTGAGAGTGAGTTTGTGTAAGTGTTAGTGTGTGTGAGAGAGAGTGTGTGTGTTAGTGCGCGTTTGTGTGTGTGAGAGAGAGTGAGTGTGTGAGCATGTGTGAGTTTTAGTATGTGTGTGAATGTGAGTGTTCGTGTGTGTGAGAGGGAGTGAGTGTGTCTGTGTGTGAGTGTTAGTGTGTGTGTGCGTTAGTGTGTCTGTGTGTGAGTGTTAGTGTGCATGTATGTATGAGAGAGAATGAATGCGCCTATGTGTGTGAGTGTGTGTGTGTTAGTGTACACGTGTGCGTGTAAGAGAGTGAGTGTGTCTGTGTGCATGTGTGTTAGTGTGTGTGTGTGAGAGATTTAGTGTGTATGTGTGAAAGAGTGTGAATGCGTGTGCGTGTGTTAGTGTTAGTGTGTGTGTGAGAGAAAGTGTGTGTGTGAGTGCAAGTGTGTGTGTGAATATTAGTGTGTGTTTGAGTGTTAGTGTATGTGTGAGAGAGAGCGAGTGTGTGTGTGAGTGTGTGTGAGTATTTGTGTGTGTGTTAGTGTGTGAGAGAGAAAGTGTGTGTGTGTGAGTGTTAGTGTGCGTGTGTGTGAGAGAGCGAGTGTGTGTGTGAGTGTGTGTGTGTGAGAGAGAGTGAGAGTGTCGGTGTGTGAGTGTTAGTGTGTGTGTGAGAGAGAGAGAGTGTGTGTGTGAGTGTGTGTGTGAGTTTTAGTGTGTGTGTGAGTGTGTGCGAATGTTAGTGTGTGTGTGAGTGTTAGTGTGTGTGAGAGAGAGTGAGTGTGTCTGTGTGTGTGTTAGTGTGCATGTGTGCGTGAGAGAGTGAGTGTGCCTGTGTGTGTGAGTGAGTGTGAGTGTTAGTGTGCATGTGTGTGTGTGAGAGAGTGAGTGTGTCTGTGTGCGTGAGTGTGTTAGTGTGTGTGTGAGAGTTAGTGTTTGTGTGTGAGAGAGTGTGAGTTTGTGCGAGTGTTTGTGTGTGTGTGAGAGAGTGTGTGTGCGTGTGTTAGTGTTAGTGTGTGTGTGAGAGAGAAAGTGTGTGTGTGAGTGCTAGTGCGTGTGTGAGAATATTAGTGTGTGTTTGAGTGTTAGTGTGTGTGAGAGAGAGAGTGAGTATGTGTGTGAGTGTGTGTGTGTTTGTGTGTGTGTGTGAGAGAGAGCGAGTGTGTGTGCGAGTGTTAGTTTGTGTGTGAGAGAGTGAGTGTGTCTGTGTGTGAGTGTGTGTGTGATTGGTAGTGTGTATGTGTGAGAGAGAATGAGAGTGTCGGTGTGTGAGTGTGTGTGAGTGTTAGTGTGTGTGTGAGAGAGAGTGGGATTGTGTGTGTGATTTGTAGTGTGTGCGTGCGCGAATGTTAGTGTGTGTGTGAGTGTTAGTGTGTGTGAGAGTGCGCGTGTGTCTGTGTCTGAGTATTAGTGTGTGTGTGTGAGAGAGAGTGTAACTGTTTGTGTGAGTGTTAGTGTATGTGTGTGAGAGAGTGTCTGTGTGTGAGTGTGCGTGTTAGTAGGTGTGAGAGAGAGTGAGTGTGTCTGCGTGTGTTGGTGTGTGTGTGTGAGTGAGTGTGAGTGTTAGTGTTGCTGTGTGTGAGAGAGTGAGTGTGTCTGTGTATTTGTGAATGTTATTGTGTGTGTGGGATAGTGTGAGTGTTTGTGCGTGAGTGTGAGAGAGTGAGTGTGTGAGTGTTAGTGTGTGTGAGTGTTGGTATGTGTGTGTGTGAGAGACAGTGTGTCTGTGTGTGAGACAGAGAGTGGGTCTGTGTGTGAGTGTGTGTATGTGTTAGTGTGTGCGTGTGAGAGAGAGAGTGAGTGTGTCTGTGTGTGAATGTTAGTGTGTGTTAGTGTACGTGGGTGTGTGAGAGAGTGCGTGTGTGTGTGTTAGTGTTGTTTGTTAGAGAGTGAGTGTGTGTATGTGCATGAGTGTGAGAGAGAGAGTGCGAGTGTGTGTGAGTGTTAGTGTGCATGGGTGAGTCTGAGTGTTAGTGTATGTGAGAGAGAGTGAGTGTATCTGTGTGTGAGTGTTAGTGTGTGTGTGTGTGTGAGAGAGAGAGTGAATGCGTCTGCGTGTGTGTGTGTGTGAGAGTGTTAGTGTGTGTGAGAGAGAGTGAATGTGTCTGTGTGTGAGTGTGTGTGAGTGTTAGTGTGCGTGTATGTCTGTGTGTGAGTGTGTGTGTGAGTGTTAGTGTGTGTGTGAGAGAGAGAGAGTGAGTGTGTCTGTGTGTATGTGTGTGAATGTTTGTGTGTGTGTGTTAGTGTACGCGTGTGTGTGAGAGTGAGTTTGTGTAAGTGTTAGTGTGTGTGAGAGAGAGTGTGTGTGTCTGTGTGTATGTGTGTGAATGTTTGTGTGTGTGTGTTAGTGTACGCGTGTGTGTGAGAGTGAGTTTGTGTAAGTGTTAGTGTGTGTGAGAGAGAGTGTGTGTGTTAGTGCGCGTTTGTGTGTGTGAGAGAGAGTGAGTGTGTGAGCATGTGTGAGTTTTAGTATGTGTGTGAATGTGAGTGTTCGTGTGTGTGAGAGGGAGTGAGTGTGTCTGTGTGTGAGTGTTAGTGTGTGTGTGCGTTAGTGTGTCTGTGTGTGAGTGTTAGTGTGCATGTATGTATGAGAGAGAATGAATGCGCCTATGTGTGTGAGTGTGTGTGTGTTAGTGTACACGTGTGCGTGTAAGAGAGTGAGTGTGTCTGTGTGCATGAGTGTGTTAGTGTGTGTGTGTGAGAGATTTAGTGTGTATGTGTGAAAGAGTGTGAATGCGTGTGCGTGTGTTAGTGTTAGTGTGTGTGTGAGAGAAAGTGTGTGTGTGAGTGCAAGTGTGTGTGTGAATATTAGTGTGTGTTTGAGTGTTAGTGTATGTGTGAGAGAGAGCGAGTGTGTGTGTGAGTGTGTGTGAGTATTTGTGTGTGTGTTAGTGTGTGAGAGAGAAAGTGTGTGTGTGTGAGTGTTAGTGTGCGTGTGTGTGAGAGAGCGAGTGTGTGTGTGAGTGTGTGTGTGTGAGAGAGAGTGAGAGTGTCGGTGTGTGAGTGTTAGTGTGTGTGTGAGAGAGAGAGAGAGTGTGTGTGTGAGTGTGTGTGTGAGTTTTAGTGTGTGTGTGAGTGTGTGCGAATGTTAGTGTGTGTGTGAGTGTTAGTGTGTGTGAGAGAGAGTGAGTGTGTCTGTGTGTGTGTTAGTGTGCATGTGTGCGTGAGAGAGTGAGTGTGCCTGTGTGTGTGAGTGAGTGTGAGTGTTAGTGTGCATGTGTGTGTGTGAGAGAGTGAGTGTGTCTGTGTGCGTGAGTGTGTTAGTGTGTGTGTGAGAGTTAGTGTTTGTGTGTGAGAGAGTGTGAGTTTGTGCGAGTGTTTGTGTGTGTGTGAGAGAGTGTGTGTGCGTGTGTTAGTGTTAGTGTGTGTGTGAGAGAGAAAGTGTGTGTGTGAGTGCTAGTGCGTGTGTGAGAATATTAGTGTGTGTTTGAGTGTTAGTGTGTGTGAGAGAGAGAGTGAGTATGTGTGTGAGTGTGTGTGTGTTTGTGTGTGTGTGTGAGAGAGAGCGAGTGTGTGTGCGAGTGTTAGTTTGTGTGTGAGAGAGTGAGTGTGTCTGTGTGTGAGTGTGTGTGTGATTGGTAGTGTGTATGTGTGAGAGAGAATGAGAGTGTCGGTGTGTGAGTGTGTGTGAGTGTTAGTGTGTGTGTGAGAGAGAGTGGGATTGTGTGTGTGATTTGTAGTGTGTGCGTGCGCGAATGTTAGTGTGTGTGTGAGTGTTAGTGTGTGTGAGAGTGCGCGTGTGTCTGTGTCTGAGTATTAGTGTGTGTGTGTGAGAGAGAGTGTAACTGTTTGTGTGAGTGTTAGTGTATGTGTGTGAGAGAGTGTCTGTGTGTGAGTGTGCGTGTTAGTAGGTGTGAGAGAGAGTGAGTGTGTCTGCGTGTGTTGGTGTGTGTGTGTGAGTGAGTGTGAGTGTTAGTGTTGCTGTGTGTGAGAGAGTGAGTGTGTCTGTGTATTTGTGAATGTTATTGTGTGTGTGGGATAGTGTGAGTGTTTGTGCGTGAGTGTGAGAGAGTGAGTGTGTGAGTGTTAGTGTGTGTGAGTGTTGGTATGTGTGTGTGTGAGAGACAGTGCGTCTGTGTGTGAGACAGAGTGTGGGTCTGTGTGTGAGTGTGTGTATGTGTTAGTGTGTGCGTGTGAGAGAGAGAGTGAGTGTGTCTGTGTGTGAATATTAGTGTGTGTTAGTGTACGTGGGTGTGTGAGAGAGTGCGTGTGTGTGTGTTAGTGTTGTTTGTTAGAGAGTGAGTGTGTGTATGTGCATGAGTGTGAGAGAGAGAGTGCGAGTGTGTGTGAGTGTTAGTGTGCATGGGTGAGTCTGAGTGTTAGTGTATGTGAGAGAGAGTGAGTGTATCTGTGTGTGAGTGTTAGTGTGCGTGTGTGTGTGAGAGAGAGAGTGAATGCGTCTGCGTGTGTGTGTGTGTGAGAGTGTTAGTGTGTGTGAGAGAGAGTGAATGTGTCTGTGTGTGAGTGTGTGAGAGTGTTAGTGTGCGTGTATGTCTGTGTGTGAGTGTGTGTGTGAGTGTTAGTGTGTGTGTGAGAGAGAGAGAGTGAGTGTGTCTGTGTGTATGTGTGTGAATGTTTGTGTGTGTGTGTTAGTGTACGCGTGTGTGTGAGAGTGAGTTTGTGTAAGTGTTAGTGTGTGTGTGAGAGAGAGTGTGTGTGTGTTAGTGCGCGTTTGTGTGTGTGAGAGAGAGTGAGTGTGTGAGCATGTGTGAGTTTTAGTATGTGTGTGAATGTGAGTGTTTGTGTGTGTGAGAGGGAGTGAGTGTGTCTGTGTGTGAGTGTTAGTGTGTGTGCGTGTGTGTGTGCGTTAGTGTGTCTGTGTGTGTGTTAGTGTGCATGTATGTGTGAGAGAGAATGAATGCGCCTATGTGTGTGAGTGTGTGTGTGTTAGTGTGCACGTGTGCGTGTAAGAGAGTGAGTGTGTCTGTGTGCATGAGTGTGTTAGTGTGTGTGTGAGAGATTTAGTGTGTATGTGTGAAAGAGTGTGAATGTGTGTGCGTGTGTTAGTGTTAGTGTGTGTGTGAGAGAAAGTGTGTGTGTGAGTGTAAGTGTGTGTGTGAATATTAGTGTGTGTTTGAGTGTTAGTGTATGTGTGAGAGAGAGCGAGTGTGTGTGTGAGTGTGTGTGAGTATTTGTGTGTGTGTTAGTGTGTGAGAGAGAAAGTGTGTGTGTGTGAGTGTTAGTGTGCGTGTGTGTGAGAGAGCGAGTGTGTGTGTGAGTGTGTATGTGTGAGAGAGAGTGAGAGTGTCGGTGTGTGAGAGTGTGTGTGAGTGTTAGTGTGTGTGTGAGAGAGAGAGTGTGTGTGTGTGTGTGAGTTTTAGTGTGTGTGTGAGTGTGTGCGAATGTTAGTGTGTGTGTGAGTGTGTGAGAGAGAAAGTGTGTGTGTGTGAGTGTTAGTGTGCGTGTGTGTGAGAGAGCGAGTGTGTGTGTGAGTGTGTGTGTGTGAGAGAGAGTGAGTGTGTCTGTGTGTGTGAGTGTTAGTGTGTGAGAGAGTGTGTCTGTGTGTATGAGTGTGAATGTTAGTGTGTGTGAGTGTTAGTGTGTGTGTGACAGCGAGTGTGTGTCTGTGTTTTGAGAGAGTGTGTGTCTGTTTGGGTGAGCGTGTGCGAGTGTTAGTGTATGTGTGTGAGAGAGAGTGAGTGTGTCTGTGTGTGAGTGTGTGTGTGAGTGTTGGTGTGTGTGAGTGTGAGAGAGAGTGAGTATGTCTGTGTGTGTATGTGTGAATGTTAGTGTGTGTGTGAATGTTAGTGTGTGTGTGTATATGTGTGTTAGTGTGTGTGTGATAGAGAGTGAGTGTGTGTGTGAGTGTGTGTGAGTGTTAGTGTGAGTGTGTGAGAGAGTGAGTATGTGTGTGTTAGTGTGCATATGTGTGAGAGAGAGAGTGAGTGTGTGAGTGTGTGAATGTTTGTGTGTGTGTGAGTGTTAGTGTACGTGTGTGTGAGAAAGTGAGTGTGTGAGCGTGTTAGTGTGCGTGTGAATGTGAGTGTTAGTGTGTGTGAGAGTGAGTGTGTCTGTGTGTGAGTGTTGCTGTGTGTGTGTGAGAGAGAGTGAGTGTGTCTGTGTGTGTGAGTGAGTGTTAGTGTGCATGTGTGTGTGAGAGAGAGTGAGTGCGCCTGTGTGTGTGAGTGTTAGTGTGCATGCGTGTGTGTGAGAGAGTGAGTGTGTCTGTGTGCGTGAGTGTGTTAGTGTGTGTGTGAGAGTTAGTGTTTATGTGTGAGAGAGTGTGAGTTTGTGCGAGTGTTTGTGTGTGTGTGAGAGAGTGTGTGTGCGTGTGTTAGTGTTAGTGTGTGTGTGAGAGAGAAAATGTGTGTGAGTGCTAGTGTGTGTCTGTGAGAATATTAGTGTGTGTTTGAGTGTTAGTGTGTGTGAGAGAGAGAGTATGTGTGTGAGTGTGTGTGTGTTTGTGTGTGTGTGTGAGAGAGAGCGAGTGTGTGTGAGTGTTAGTGTGTGTGTGAGAGAGTGAGAGTGTCTGTGTGTGAGCGTGCGCGAGTGTTAGTTTGTGTGTGAGAGAGTGAGTGTGTGTGTGTGAGAGAGTGAGTGTGTCTGTGTGTGTGAGTGTTAGTGTGTATTTGTGAGAGAGAGTGAGAGTGTCGGTGTGTGAGTGTGTGTGAGTGTTAGTGTGTGTGTGAGAGAGAGTGAGAGTGTGTGTGTGATTTTTAGTGCGTGAGTGTGAGAGAGAGAGTGCGAGTGTGTGTGAGTGTTAGTGTGCATGGGTGAGTGTGAGTGTTAGTGAGTGTGTGTGAGAGAGAGTGAGTGTGTCTGTGTGTGTGTTAGTGTGCATGTGTGTGTGAGAGTGTGTGTGAGTGTTAGTGTGCATGTGTGTGTGTGAGAGAGTGAGTGTGTCTGTGTGCGTGAGTGTGTTAGTGTGTGTGAGAGTTAGTGTGTGTGTGAGAGAGTGTGAGTGTGTGTGAGTGTTTGTGTGTGTGTGAGAGAGTGAGTGTGTGTGTGCATGTGTTAGTGTTTGTGTGTGTGAGAGAGAGTGTGTGTGTGAGTGTGTGTGAGGGTTGGTGTGTGTGTGTGTGTGTGAGAGAGAATGTTAGTGTGTGTTTGTGTGTGTGTGTGAGAGAGAGTGAGTGTGTGTGTGTGTGTGAGTGTTAGTGTGTGTGTGAAAGAGAGTGAGTGTTAGTGTGAGTGTCAGTGTGTGTGAGAGAGAGTGAGAGTGTGTGTGTGATTTTTAGTGCGTGAGTGTGAGAGAGAGAGTGCGAGTGTGTGTGAGTGTTAGTGTACATGGGTGAGTGTGAGTGTTAGTGAGTGTGTGTGAGAGAGAGTGAGTGTGTCTGTGTGTGTGTCAGTGTGCATGTGTGTGTGAGAGAGTGTGTGCCTGTGTGTGTGTGAGTGTGTGTGAATGTTAGTGTGCATGTGTGTGTGAGAGAGAGAGTGAGTGTGTCTGTGTGCGTGAGTGTGTTAGTGTGTGTGTGAGAGTTAGTGTGTGTGTGAGAGAGTGTGAGTGTGTGTGAGTGTTTGTGTGTGTGTGAGAGAGTGAGTGTGTGTGTGTGCATGTGTTAGTGTTTGTGTGTGTGAGAGAGAGTGTGTGTGTGAGGGTTGGTGTGTGTGTGTGTGTGAGAGAGAATGTTAGTGTGTGTTTGTGTGTGTGTGTGAGAGAGAGTGAGTGTGTGTGTGTGTGTGTGAGTGTTAGTGTGTGTGTGAGAGAGTGAGTGTTAGTGTGAGTGTCAGTGTGTGTGAGAGAGCGAGTGTGTGTGTGTTAGTGTGTGTGTTTGAGAGAGACTGAGAGTGTCTGTGTGTGCGAGTGTTAGTGTGTGTGTGTTAGTGTGTGTGTGTGAGAGAGAGCGAGTGTGTGTGTGAGTGTTAGTGTGTGTGAGAGTGTCTGTGTGTGAGCGTGTGCGAGTGTTAGTGTGTGTGTGTGTGTGAGAGAGTGAGTGTGTGTATGTGAGTGTGTGTGAAAGAGTGAGTGTGTCTGTGTGTGTGTGAGTGTTTGTGTGTGTGTGTGAGAGAATGTTAGTGTGTGTTTGAGTGTTAGTGTGTGTGAGAGAGAGTGTGTCTGCGTGTGAGCGTGTGTGTTAGTGTGTGTGTGAGAGAGAGAGTGAGTGTGTGTGTGTGAGTGTTTGTGTGTGTGTGTGTGAGTGTTAGTGTGTGTGTGAGAGAGAGTGAGTGTGCCTGTGTGTGAGTGTCAGTGTGTGTGTGAGAGAGAGAGTGAGTGTTTGTGTGTGAGTGTTTGTGCGTGTATGTGAGACAGCGAGTGTGTGTATGAGTGTTAGTGTGTGTGTGTGTGAGAGAGCGAGTGTGTGTGTGTGTTAGTGTGTGTGTGTGAGTGTCTGTGCATGTGAGCATGTGCGAGTGTTAGTGTGTGTGAGAGAGTGAGTATGTGTGTGTATGTGTGAGAGAGTGAGTGTGTCTGTGTGTGTGAGTGTGGGTGTAAGTGTTAGTGTGTATGTGTGAGAGAGAGTGAGAGTGTCTGTGTGTGTGAGTGTGGGTGTGAGTGTGCGCGAGTGTTAGTGTTTGTGTGAGAGAGAGTGAGAGTGTGTGTGTGAATGTGGGTGTGAGTGTTAGTGTGTGAGAGTGTGTGTGAATGTTAGTGTGTGTGTGAGTGTTAGTGTGTGTGTGTGAGAGTGAGTGTGTGTGTGTGTGAGTGTCTGTGCATGTGAGCATGCGCGAGTGTTAGTGTGTGTGAGAGAGTGAGTGTGTCTGTGTGTGTGAGTGTGTGTGTAAGTGTTAGTGTGTATGTGTGAGAGAGAGTGAGAGTGTCAGTGTGTGTGAGTGTGTGCGAGTGTTAGTGTTTGTGTGAGAGAGAGTGAGAGTGTGTGTGAGTGTGGGTGTGAGTGTTAGTGTGTGAGAGTGTGTGTGAATGTTAGTGTGTGTGTGTGTTAGTGTCTGTGTGAGAGAGTGAGTGTGTGAGTGTTAATGTTAGTGTGTGTGTGTGAGTGTGAATGTTAGTGTGTGTGTGAGTATTAGTGTGTGTGTGACAGAGAGTGTGTATCTGTGTGTGTGAGAGAGAGTGTGTCTGTTTGTGTGAGTGTGTGTGAGTGTTAGTGTATGTGTGTGAGAGAGAGTTTGTGTGTCTGTGTGTGAGTGTTAGTGTGTGTGTATGTGAGAGAGAGAGAATGAGTAGGTCTGTGTGTGTATGTGTGAATGTTAGTGTGTGTGTTTTTGAGTGTTAGTGTGTGTGTGATAGAGTGTGTGTGTGAGTGAGTGTGAATGTTAGTGTGAGTGTGTGAGAGAGTGAGTGTGTGTGTGTGAGAGAGTGAGTATGTGTGTGTGTTAGTGTGCGTGTGTGTGAGAGAGAGTGTGTCTGTGTGTGTGAATATTATTGTGTGTGAATGTTAGTGTGTGTGTGTATGAGTGTTAGTATGTGTGTGAGAGTGAGTGTGTGTGTGAGTGTGTGTGAGTGTGTGTGTGAGTGTTAGTGAGTGTGTGTGTGTGAATGTTAGTGTGTGTGTGAGAGAGAGTGTGTCTGTGTGTGTGTTAGTGTGTGTGTGTGTGTTTGTGTGTGTGTGAGTGAGTGTGTCTGTGTGTGAGTGTTAGTGTATGTGAGTTAGTGTGTGTGAGTGAGAGAGTGAGTGTGTCTGTGTGTTAGTGTGTGTGTGAAAGAGAGAGTGAGTGAATGTGGGTGTAAGTATGTGTGAATGTTAGTGTGTGTGTGTGAATGTTAGTGTGTGTGTGAGTGTGTATGAGTGTTAGGGTGTGTGTGATAGAGAGTGAGTGTGTGTGTGTGAGAGTGTTAGTGTGAGTGTGTGTGAATGTTTGTGTGTGAGTGAGTGTTAGTATGTGTGTGAGAGAGTGAGTGTGTCTGTGTGTGTGAGTGTGTGTGAGGGTTAGAGTGTGTGTGAGAGAGTGTGAGTGTGTGTGAGTGTTAGTGTGTGTGAGCGCTAGTGTGTGTGTGAGAGAGAGTGTGTATGTGTGAGTGTGAGAGAGTGTGTGTGTGAGTATGTGTGTGTGAGTGCGTGTGTGAGAGAGAGCGAGTGTGTGTGAGAGTGAGTGTGAGTGTGTGTGAGTGTTAGTGTGAGCTTGTGTGAGAGAGTGAGAGTGTGTGTGAGGGAGTGTTAGTGAGTGTGTGTGGGACTTAGTGTGTGTGTGAGAGATAGTGAGTGTGTCCGTGTTAGTGTGTGTGTTAGTGTGCATGTGAGAGAGTGAGTGAGTGTGTGTGTTAGTGTGTGTGTGAGAGAGAGTGTGTGTGTGAGTGTGAGAGAGTGTGTGTGTGAGTGTGCGTGAGTGATAGTGTGTGTGAGAGACAGTGAGTGTGTGTGAGAGTGAGTGTGAGAGTGTGTGTGTTAGTGTATGCGTGTGTGAGAGAGTGTGTGTGAGGGAGTGTGTGTGTGTGAGAGTGTGTGGGTATTAGTGTGTGTGAGAGAGAGAGCGAGTGTGTGTGTCTGTTAGCGTGTGTGTGAGTGATAATGTGTGTGTGAGAGAGAGAGTGTGAGTGTGTGTGAGTGCTAATGTGTGTGCGTGAGAGTGTGTGTGAGTGTGTGTGTGTGAGTGTTAGTGTGTTTATGAGAGAGAGTGAGTGTGTGTGTGTATGAGAGAGAGTGAGTGTGTGTGTGAGTGTGTGTGTGAGAGAGAGTGAGTGAGTGTGTGTGTGTGAGTGTGTGTGAGTGTGTGTGTGTGTGAGAGAGAGAGTGTGTGAGTGAGTGTGTGTGTGTTAGTGTGCGTGTGAGAGTGAGTGTGTGTGTGTGAGAGTGAGTGTGTCTGTATGTGAGAGAGAGAGTGTGTGAGTGTTAGTGTGTGTGCGTGTGTGACTGTTAGTGTGTGAGAGAGAGTGTGAGTGTGTGTGAGAGTGAGTGAGTGTGAGTGTGTGTGTGAGTATTAGCATGTGCATGTGTTTGAGAGTGTGTGTGAGTGAGTGTGTGTGTGTATTAGTGTGTGTGTGAGAGAGCGAGTGTGTGTGTGTGAGAGAGAGAGTGAGTGAGTGTGTATGAGTGTTAGTGTGTGTGTGTGAGAGGGTGTGTGTGTGAGTGAGTGTGAGTGTGTGTGAGTGTTAGTGTGTGTGAGAGAGAGTGAGTGTGTGTGTGAGAGAGAGTGAGTGTGTGTGTGTGAGAGAGAGTGAGTGTGTGCGTGGGTGAGTGTGTGTGAGAGAGAGTGAGCGTGTGTGTGTGTGTGAGCGAGAGAGTGAGTGTGTGTGTGTGAGCGTGTGTGTGAGAGAGAGAGTGTGTGTGAGTGAGTGTGTGTGTGTGTGAGTGTTAGTGTGTGTGAGAGTGAGTGTGTGTGTGTGAGTGTGCGTGTGTGAGAGAGAGAGTGTGTGTGTGAGTGTGTGTGAGTGTTATTGTGTGTGTGTGAGTGAGTGTGTGTGTGTGTGAATGTTAGTCTGTGTGTGAGAGTGAGTGTGTCTGTGTGTGTGTTAGTATGTGTGCATGTGAGTGTGAGAGAGAGAGTATGAGAGTGTGTGTGTTAGTGTATGCGTGTGTGAGAGAGTGTGTGTGAGGGAGTGTATGTGTGTGAGAGTGTGTGGGTATTAGTGTGTGTGAGAGAGAGAGCGAGTGTGTGTGTCTGTTAGCGTGTGTGTGAGTGATAATGTGTGTGTGAGAGAGTGAGTGTGTGTGTGTGTGTGCTAATGTGTGTGCGTGAGAGTGTGTGTGAGTGTGTGTGTGTGAGTGTTAGTGTGTTTATGAGAGAGAGTGAGTGTGTGTATGAGAGAGAGTGAGTGTGTGTGTGAGTGAGTGTATGTGTGAGTGTGTGTGAGTGTGTGTGTGTGTGAGAGAGAGAGTGTGTGAGTGAGTGTGTGTGAGTGTTAGTGTGTGTGTGAGAGTGAGTGTGTCTGTATGTGAGAGAGAGAGTGTGTGAGTGTTAGTGTGTGTGCGTGTGTGACTGTTAGTGTGTGAGAGAGAGTGTGAGTGTGTGTGAGAGTGAGTGAGTGTGAGTGTGTGTGTGAGTATTAGCATGTGCATGTGTGAGAGAGTGTGTGTGAGGGAGTGTGTTTGAGAGTGTGTGTGAGTGAGTGTGTGTGTGTATTAGTGTGTGTGTGAGAGAGCGAGTGTGTGTGTGTGAGAGAGAGAGTGAGTGAGTGTGTATGAGTGTTAGTGTGTGTGTGTGTGAGAGGGTGTGTGTGTGAGTGAGTGTGAGTGTGTGTGAGTGTTAGTGTGTGTGAGAGAGAGTGAGTGTGTGTGTGAGAGAGAGTGAGTGTGTGTGTGTGAGAGAGAGTGAGTGTGTGCGTGGGTGAGTGTGTGTGAGAGAGAGTGAGCGTGTGTGTGTGTGTGAGCGAGAGAGTGAGTGTGTGTGTGAGCGTGTGTGTGAGAGAGAGTGTGTGTGAGTGAGTGTGTGTGTGTGAGTGTTAGTGTGTGTGAGAGTGAGTGTGTGTGTGTGAGTGTGCGTGTGTGAGAGAGAGAGTGTGTGTGTGAGTGTGTGTGAGTGTTATTGTGTGTGTGTGAATGAGTGTGTGTGTGTGTGAATGTTAGTCTGTGTGTGAGAGTGAGTGTGTCTGTGTGTGTGTTAGTATGTGTGCATGTGAGTGTGAGAGAGAGAGTGTGAGAGTGTGTGTGTTAGTGTATGCGTGTGTGAGAGAGTGTGTGTGAGGGAGTGTGTGTGTGTGAGAGTGTGTGGGTATTAGTGTGTGTGAGAGAGAGAGCGAGTGTGTGTGTCTGTTAGCGTGTGTGTGAGTGATAATGTGTGTGTGAGAGAGTGAGTGTGTGTGTGTGTGAGTGCTAATGTGTGTGCGTGAGAGTGTGTGTGAGTGTGTGTGTGTGAGTGTTAGTGTGTTTATGAGAGAGAGTGAGTGTGTGTATGAGAGAGAGTGAGTGTGTGTGTGAGTGAGTGTATGTGTGAGTGTGTGTGAGTGTGTGTGTGTGAGAGAGAGAGAGTGTGTGAGTGAGTGTGTGTGAGTGTTAGTGTCCGTGTGAGAGTGAGTGTGTGTGTGTGAGAATGAGTGTGTCTGTATGTGAGAGAGAGAGTGTGTGAGTGTTAGTGTGTGTGCGTGTGTGACTGTTAGTGTGTGAGAGAGAGTGTGAGTGTGTGTGAGAGTGAGTGAGTGTGAGTGTGTGTGTGAGTATTAGCATGTGCATGTGTGAGAGAGTGTGTGTGAGGGAGTGTGTTTGAGAGTGTGTGTGAGTGAGTGTGTGTGTGTATTAGTGTGTGTGTGAGAGAGCGAGTGTGTGTGTGAGAGAGAGAGTGAGTGAGTGTGTATGAGTGTTAGTGTGTGTGTGTGAGAGGGTGTGTGTGTGAGTGAGTGTGAGTGTGTGTGAGTGTTAGTGTGTGTGAGAGAGAGTGAGTGTGTGTGTGAGAGAGAGTGAGTGTGTGTGTGTGAGAGAGAGTGAGTGTGTGCGTGGGTGAGTGTGTGTGAGAGAGAGTGAGCGTGTGTGTGTGTGAGCGAGAGAGTGAGTGTGTGTGTGAGCGTGTGTGTGAGAGAGAGAGTGTGTGTGAGTGAGTGTGTGTGTGTGAGTGGTAGTGTGTGTGAGAGTGAGTGTGTGTGTGTGAGTGTGCGTGTGTGAGAGAGTGTGTGTGTGAGTGTGTGAGAGTGTTATTGTGTGTGTGTGAGTGAGTGTGTGTGTGTGAATGTTAGTCTGTGTGTGAGAGTGAGTGTGTCTGTGTGTGTGTTAGTATGTGTGCATGTGAGTGTGAGAGAGAGAGAGTGTGAGTGTGTGTGAGTGCTAGTGCGTGTGTGAGAGAGTGTGTGTGAGGGAGTGTGAGTGTGTGTAATTGTGTTTGTGAGAGAGAGTGGGTGCGAGAGAGAGTAAGTGTGTGTGTGTGTGTGAGAGTGAGTGTGTGTGTGAGTGTTAGTGTGTGTGTGAGAGAGTGAGTGTGTGAGAGAGAGTGAGTGTGTGTGTGAGAGAGAGTGAGGGTGTGTGTGTGAGTGCGTGAGTGTGTGTGAGAGAGAGTGAGCATGTGTGTATGTGAGAGAATGAGTGAGTGTGTGTGTGCGTGCGAGAGGGAGAGTGTGTGTGAGTGAGTGTGTGTGAGTGTGCATGTGAGAGAGAGTGTGTGTGTGTGAGTGTGTGTGTGTGAAAGAGAGAGTGTGTGTGAGTGAGCGTGTGTGAGTGTTAGTGTGTGTTTGAGAGAGTGTGTGTGAGAGAGTGAGTGTGTCTGTGTATGAGAGAGAGTGTGTGTGAGTGTTAGTGTGTGTGCATGAGAGTGTGTGTGTGAGTGAGTGTGTGAGTGTTAGTGTGTTTGTGAGAGAGAGTGTGTGTGTGTGCGAGAGAGAGTGAGTGTGTGTGTGAGTGTTAGTGTGTGTGTGAGAGAGTGAGTGTGTGAGAGAGAGTGAGTGTGTGTGAGAGTGAGTCAGTGTGAGTGTGTGCATGTGTGAGTGAGTGTGTGTGTGTGTTAATGTGTGTGTGAGAGAATGAGTGAGTGTGTATGTGAGTGTGTGTGAGAGAGTGTGTGTGAGTGAGTGTGTGTGAGTGTTAGTCTGCGTGTGAGAGAGAGTGAGTGAGTGTGTGTGAGTGTGTGTGTGTGAAAGAGAGTGTGTGTGAGTGAGTGTGTGTGAGTGTTAGTGTGTGTTTGAGAGAGAGTGTGTGTGTGTGAGAGAGTGAGTGTGTCTGTGTGTGAGAGAGACAGTGTGCGTGAGTGTTAGTGTGTGTGCGTGTTTGAGTGTTAGTGTGTGAGAGTGAGTGAGTGTGAGTGTGTGTGAGTGTTAGTGTGTGCATGTGTGAGTGAGTGTGTGTGGGTATTAGTGTGTGTGAGAGAGAGCGAGTGTGTGTGTGAGTGTTAGTGTGTATGTGTGTTAATGTGTGAGAGAGAGAGAGAGTGTGTGAGTGTGTGTGAGTGATAGTGTGTTTGTGAGAGAGAGTGAGTGTGTGTGTGTGTGAGTGAGAGTGAGTGTGTGAGAGAGAGTGAGCGTGTGTGTGAGTGTGTGTGTGAGCGAGAGTGAGTGTGTGTGAGTGCGTGTGTGTGAGAGAGAGTGAGCATGTGTGTGTGTGTGAGAGTGAGAGTGTGAGAGAGAGTGAGTGTGTGTGAGAGTGAGTGAGTGTGAGTGTGTGCATTGTGAGTGTGTGTTAATGTGTGTGTGCAAGAATGAGTGAGTGTGTATGTGTGAGTGTGTGAGAGAGTGTGTGTGAGTGAGTGTGTGTGAGTGTTAGTGTGCGTGTGAGAGAGAGTGAGGGAGCGTGTGTGAGTGTGTGCGTGTGAAAGAGAGAGTGTGTGTGAGTGAGTGTGTGTGAGTGTTAGTGTGTGTTTGAGAGAGAGTGTGTGTGTGTGAGAGAGTGAGTGTGTCTGTGTGTGAGAGAGACAGTGTGCGTGAGTGTTAGTGTGTGTGCGTGTTTGAGTGTTAGTGTGTGAGAGAGAGTGAGTGTGTGTGAGAGTGAGTGTGAGTGTGCGTGAGTGTTAGTGTGTGCATGTGTGAGTGAGTGTGTGTGGGTATTAGTGTGTGTGAGAGAGAGCGAGTGTGTGTGTGAGTGTTAGTGTGTGTGTGTGTTAATGTGTGTGTGAGAGAGAGAGTGTGTGTGTGTGAGTGAGTGTGAGTGTGTGTGAGTGATAGTGTGTTTGTGAGAGAGAGTGAGCGTGTGTGTGTGTGAGAGTGAGTGTGAGAGAGAGTGAGCGTGTGTGTGAGTGAGAGAGAGTGAGTGTGTGTGTGTGAGTGTGTATGTGAGAGAGAGAGTGTGTGTGAGTGAGTGTGTGTGAGTGTGTCTGTGTGTGTGTGTTAGTATGTGTGCGTGTGTGAGTGTTACTGTGTGAGAGAGAGAGTGAGTGTGTGTGAGCGAGAGTGACTGTATGTGAGTGCGTGTGTGTGAGAGAGTGAGCATGTGTGTGTGTGAGAGAGAGTGAGTGTGTGTGTGTGAGTGTGTATGTGAGAGAGAGAGTGTGTGTGAGTGAGTGTGCGTGAGTGTGTTAGTGTGTGTGTGTGAGAGAGTGAGTGTCTATGTGAGTATGCGTGTGAGAGAGTGTGCCTGTGTGTGTGAGTGTTAGTATGTGTGCGTGTGTGTGTTACTGTGTGAGAGAGAGAGAGTGAGTGTGTGTGAGTGTGAGAGAGTGTGTGTGAGTATTTGTGTGTGAGTGTGTGTGTGATAGTGTGTGTGTGAGTGATAGTGTGTGTGTGAGAGAGAGTGTTTGTGAGTGTTTGTGTGTGTGTGTGAGAGAGTGAGTGTGTGTGAGAGTGAGTGAGTGTGAGTGTGTGCAGGTGTTAGTGTGTGTGCAAGAGAGAGTGAGTGTGTGTGTGTGTGAGTGTTAGTGTATGTGTGTGTTAGTGTGTGTGAGAAAGAGAGTGAGTGAGTGAGTGTGTGCGTGAGAGAGAGAGTGTGTGTGAGAGTGTGTGTGAGAGAGAGTGTGAGGGTGTGTGTGGGAGAGAGTGAGTGTGAGTGTGTGTGAGAGAGTGAGTGTGTGTGTGAGAGAGTATGAGTGTGTGTGTGAGAGAGTGTGTGTGTGAGAGAGTGTGAGTGTGTGTGTGAGAGAGAGTGTGTGTGAGAGAGAGTGTGTGTGAGAGAGTGTGAGTGTGTGTGTGTGTGAGAGTGTGTGTATGAGAGAGTGTGAGTGTGTGTGTGTGAGAGTGATTGGGTGTGTGTGTGTGATAGAGTGTGTGTGAGAGAGAGTGTGTGTGTGTGAGAGAGTGTGAGTGTGTGTGTGTGTGAGAGTGAGTGTGTGTGTGAGAGTGTGTGTGTGAGAGAGAGTGTGAGTGTGAGTGTGTGTGTGTGAGAGAGTGTGTGTGTGTGTGTGTGAGAGTGAGTGTGGGTGTGAGAGAGATAGTGTGTGTGTGAGAGTGTGAGTGTGTGTGCGTGTGTGTGAGAGAGAGTGTGTGTGTGTGTGTGAGTGTGAATGTGTGTGTGTGAGAGATGTGTGTGTGAGTGAGTGTGTGTGAGAGAGTGTGAGTGTGTGTGTGAGAGATAGTGTGTGTGTGAGAGAGTGTGAGTGTGTGTGCGTGTGTGTGAGAGTGTGAGTGTGTGTGTGTGTGTGAGAGTGTGAGTGTGTGTGTGTGTGTGAGAGAGATAGTGTGTGTGTGAGAGAGTGTGAGTGTGTGTGCGTGTGTGTGAGAGAGAGAGTGTGTGTGAGTGTGAATGTGTGTGTGTGAGAGATGTGTATGTGAGTGAGTGTGTGTGTGAGAGAGTGTGAGTGTGTGTGTGTGTGAGAGAGAGAGTGTGTGTGTGTGAGTGTGTGTGTATGTCTGAGAGAGATAGTGTGTGTGTGTGTGAGAGAGAGTGTGAGTGTGTGTGAGAGAGTGTGAATGTGTGTGTGTGAGAGAGTGTGAGTGTGTGTGCGTGTGTGTGAGAGTGTGAGCGTGTGTGTGTGTGAGAGAGATAGTGTGTGTGTGTGAGTGAGTGTGTGTGTATGTCTGAGAGAGATAGTGTGTGTGTGTGAGAGAGTGTGAGTGTGTGTGAGAGAGTGAGTGAGTGTGTGTTGTGGGGGAGGGAGAGGACTGAGCTCTAAGCCAAGTTGACCCTGGGTTTTGAGACACAACCTGTGATGAAGATGGGGAATATGTCTGTCACGATTCTGTAAATGAAAAGCTGCACAGTTGGTGCGACAGATGATCCTGGTGGGGGAGCTGCGGGTAAGTTAATTGCTTCGTCTGTGGGAGTTTCTGACTGCTGACCCAGTGTTACTTTCAATCTGATCTGATTTATTATTGTAGCATTGAGTACAGGAGTTGGGGGCGTCATATTGAGGTTGTACAGGACATTGGTGAGGCCTGTTCTGGAGAACTCTGTCCAGTTCTGCTCACCCAGTTATAGGGAGGAGATTATTAAACTGGAGAGGGCTCAGGAGAGATTTACCAGGGAATGGAGGGTTTGGCTTATAAGGAGGGGCTGGATAGGCTGGGACTTTATCCACTGGAGTGCAGGAGATTGAGAGGTGACCTTACACAGGTTTATAAAATCATGAGGGATATAGATAGAGTTAATGGGAGATGTCTTTTCCCTAGGGTGGGGGATTTCAAGTCACAGGGGATACATTTTTAAGATGACAGGAGAGAGATTTAAATAAGGCATGAGAGACAACGTTTTTACACACAGAGTGGTTTGTGTGTGGAATGAACTTAGATTATAGAGAATACGCAGCATGGAAACAGACCCTTCGGCCTAACTCATCCACGCCGACCAGATATCCTGAATTAATCTAGTCCCAATTGCCAGCATTTGCCCCATGTCCCTCGAACTCCTTAACCTGGGGTAAAGACCTTGACCATCCACCTTATCCATGCCCCTCATGATTTTATAAAGTCACCCCTCAGCCTCCAACACTCCAGTGAATGGAGTCCCATCTCCTCATTCTAACTCAAACCTTCCAGTCTCAGGTAACATCCTTGTACGTCTTTTCTGAACCCTTTCCAGTTTAATAACATCCTTCCTACAGCGGGGAGATCGGAATTGAATGCAGTATTCCAAAGGTGGCCTGAAGAACTCCTGTACTCAATGCTCTGACCAATAAAGGAAAGCATACCAAACTCCTTCTTCACTATCCTATCTACCTGCGACTCCACTTTCAAGGAGCTATGAACCTGCACTCCAAGGTCTCTTTGTTCAGCTACACTCCATCTGCCACTTCTCAGCCCATTGGCCCATTGAAGCAAGATCCTGTTACTCTCTGAGGCAACCTTCTTCATTGTCCACTATACCACCTAGTTTGGTGTCATCCGCAAACTTACTAACCATACCTCCTAAATTCTCAAGCAAATCATTTATATAAATGATGAACAAAAGTGGACCCAGCCGTTAAATGAACAGCAAGCCATCTGAAGAGATAATTGCAAGGGCATTCACTAACCCAGAGAGAGAGAGAGAGAGAGAGAGAGAGAGAGAGAGAGAGACGCCCAGAGAGAGAGAGAGAGAGAGAGAGGTTCATTCACTCAGAGGCAGACAGAAAAGGCCATTAACATGGGTATCTAGAGCTGGAGGAAAGTCTGGAACTGTTTGCAAGAGAACAGGAAACAAAAGATGTCACAGAGGAAGCAACCTTATAAAGCCACTTGGTTAAGGAACACGGGTTAAGCAGTAAGTGAGCTAAGTTAGCAGCTCACTTAAAGGGTGTTGTATAGAGTCACTAATTGAAGAAAGTAGCAGTGAATTAATGCAGAAATTTACCAAAATGATATCAGTAGAACAGAAGCATTAATGTGGACTGACCACATTCACTGGGGTTTGGGTGTCCTTAAGGTTGTTGTCAGGGTAAAAGGGTTGAACCCCACCTTCTGAAATCGATGAAGTGACACTATCCAATGGTACAGTGGAACAGAGTTCATTTTTCACTTACATTGAATAAATGCAGGTGTTTTTCTGTTAGAAGAACATCACAAACTTCTCGTGAATATGGTTGGAACAGAAAGAAATTATTTTTAAAAATTGTGGTCCATCAAGCCAGATTTTAAGCTGGGGGGTCTGATTTGTTCGGTATAACCGTCACCTGGGAGCAGAACAAAGAGAGGGGATCGCTTTCTGCACTTCCTAAACGGTGGCAATACCCAGAACTCAAACTTTCTTGGCTGCAAAGTACTTTGAGATGCCCTGAGGATGTGAATGGTGCTGCAGATCTTTTTTATTGAGAGGGTGTGGACACAATGTTTGGCATTTTTAAATTTGTTTATTGTCACATGTTTGTCTGCTTCCGTACCGCCTGACTCTATAACACAGGGAAAAGTGTTGTACATTAGGATAACGTTAAATTGATATCAGTTGGTCAACCTTTCTATTGAGACAGTGTTATGCCTGAAATGTTGATTCTCCTGCTCCTTGGACCCCACCTCTAGGGATAAATTTCCCTCCCCACCTCTATCTGTGTTTCAGAGCGACCATTCCCTCCGCGACTCGCTTGTCAGAGCCACGTCCCCCCCCACCACTAACCCACCCTCCCCTCCCGGCACCTTCCCCTGCCACCGCAGGAATTGCAAAACCTGCGCACACACCTCCCCCCTCTCACCTCCATCCAAAGCCTCAAGGGAGCCTTCCACATCCATCATAGATTTACCTGCACTTCCACACACGTCATTTACTGTATCCGTTGCTCCCGACACGGTCTCCTCTACATTGGGGAGACAGGACGCCAACTTGCAGAGCGCTTTAGGGAACATCTCTGGGACACACACACTCCACCGCCCCGTGGCTGATCACTTTAACTCTCCCTCCCACTCCGTCAAAGACATGCAGGTCCTGGGTCTCCTCCATCACCTGACACCAAGGAGGAAGAAGGCCTCACCTTCCTCCTTGGGACCCTTCAACCATACGGCATTAATGGGGATTTCACCAGTTTCCTCATTTCCCCTCCCCCCCACCTTATCCCAGTCCCAACCCTCCAGCTCAGCACCGCCCTCATGACCTGTCCACCTTCCTCCCCACCTATCTGCTCCACCCTCCTCTCTGACCTATCACGTTCACCCTCCTCCCCCATCGACCAATCACCTTCCCAGTGACCCCACCCCCATCTTCCTATGTATCTCTCAGCCTCCTTGGCCCAGCAGCCTCATTCCTGATTGAAGGGCTTATGCCCGGAATGTTGATTCTCCTGCTCCTCGGAGGCTGCCTGACCCGCTGCGCTTTTCCAGCACCACACTCTTTTCGACTCTGACCTCCAGCATCTGCAGCCCTCACTTTCTCCTATCGACACAGGTACCCGAGCACAAACACCCTTTGCAATGGGCACATAATTACACTTCATGCTGCGTTCCTTCCTATACAATACCACAGTTTAATACTCTTATTCTTGGTTTAACCAGATATCCATTTGCAGAGTTTCACAAAAGTTATGAGTTGGAGCTGCCGGTGTTGGACTGGGGTGGACAAAGTTAAAAATCACATACCAGGTTATAGTCCAACAGGTTTAATTGGAAGCACTAGCTTTCGGAGCGCCGCTCCTTCACCAGGTGGTTGTGGAGAATAAGACTAGAAGACACAATCTTATACTGCACATGTCTTACAATCTTATTCTCCACAACCACCCGATGAAGGAGCGTCGCTCCGAAAGCTAGTGTGCGTCCTTATAAACCTGTTGGACTATAACCTGGGGCTGTGTGACTTTTAACTTCACAAAAGTTGACTGGGGAGTACAAACGGTGCACTGAGGTGCCGCCACTGGCTGGAGGGTGGAATTACAGCAACTCTGCTCCAAACACAAGGAATTGCATTTCTGTAGCACCTTCTGTCATCATAGGAGGAGCCTTTGACAAGGTTCTGCACGGTAAACCATCCAGTAAAGTTAGATCACACAGGGCTTGACGGGAAGAGGCAGAGGGCGGTGGTGGAGGGGTGGTGTTCAGAGCAGAGACACAGGGATCGGTGCTGGGTCCACTTTTGTTTGTCATTTGGATGAGGACATAGGAGGCATGGTCAGTAAGTTTGTGAATGACACCAAGATTGGCGGCATAGTGGACAGCGAAGAAGGTTGTCTGGGGATCTTGATCAATGGGGTCAATGGGCTGAGGAGGGGCAGAAGGAGTTTAATTTAGATAAATGGGAGGCAACGCATTTTGGTAAAACAAATGAGGGCAGAACTTATACAACTTAAAGTCGGGCCCTGGATAGTGTTGTGGAACAGAGAGATCTAGGGGTGCAAGTACATAATTCTTCAATGTTTGTGTCACAAGTTGACAGGGTGGTTAAGAAGGTGTTTAGCGTGTTTGCCTTCAACGCTCAGACCTTTGAGTACAGGAGTTAGGGGCGTCATGTTGAGGTTATACAGGACATTGGTGAGGTGTCGTCTGGAGCACTGTGTCCAATTCTGGTCACCCTGCTATAGGAAGGATATTATTAAACTGGAGAGGGTTCAGAACAGATTTACCAGGGAATGGAGGGTTTGGGTTATAAGGAGAGGCTGGGTAGGCTGGGAGCTTATTTTTCACTGGAGCGGAGGAGGTTGAGCAGTGACCTTATCGAGGTTTATAAAATAATGAGGCATACAGATAGGGCGTCTTTTCCCTGGGGTGGGGGAGTTTGAAGACTAGGGAGCACATTTTCAAGGTGAGAGGAGAGGGATTTTAAAAAGACAGGAGAGGCAAATTTTAAACACAGAGGGTGGTTCGCGTGTGGAAAACGAACTTCCTGAGGGAGTGGTGGATGTGGATACAGTTACAACGTTTAAAAGACATTTGGGTAAGTTCGCGAATAGGAGACAGTGAGGACTGCAGATGCTGGAGATCAGAGTCGAGAGAGCGGTGCTGGGAAAGCACAGCAGGGTCAGGCAGCATCCGAGGAGCAGGAGAATCGACGTTCCGGGCATAAGCCCTTCATCAGGAATCCTGCTCGGAACGTCGATTCTCCTGCTCCTTGGATGCTGCCTGACCTGCTGTGCTTTTCCTGCACCACTCTCTCGACACTAAGTACATGAATGGGGAAAGGTTTGGAGGGATATGGAAGTAGCTTAGTTTGGGATTATGGACTGGTTGGATGGAAAGGTCTGTTTCCGTGCTAGATGGCTCTGTGAGAAACCGCCCCTTGAAGTGTGTAATACAGGGAACCCCGTAGCTAAAATGCAGGCACAGTGCGATTCCACAAACAACACACAGTTAGGGGAGAAAACATATTGAGGCGGAGCTTTGTGCACATCAGGACAGTTTGCAAGAAAAGCCAGTGTCAAGGGAAAACAGCATTTAATCAGTGCAAGAAGAGGGTGCTGATTGGTTGGCAGACACACTGCCAAGGGCAGTGCACCAGATAGCAGATGACCGACAGTTAACTTCCAACCTTTGTTTAAGTGTTAAACCGGGATTGGTCTAATAAACAAAGCCAAGAATTGCAGTCCCCCCATTGTGTTGAGTTAAAGTAGGTACAGTGTGTATAAAACCTTTCTGTCTACAAAGAACAGGGCTGTGAGGATTCACATATGGAGCTTCTATACCGTTAACCTGACTGGCAATCCTAATCCACTCACCAAAACCCCTTCAGTTAAATGTCAGTCATCATCGCCTTGGTGCCATGTCAATGCCCTAGCAATCGTTTGCCAACCAATCAGCACTCTCATCCCTTTATAATACAAATGCAGTTTTCCTTTTAACATGTGTATTCTTGCAAAGTGTCCTGATGAGGACATGATATAAACCTTCCAGAGGTTGGTAATAATGTGAACTTTTATTTTTACATCATAGTGCCTCCTTTAAAACAAGGGATCAAAATGGAGTGTCTAAATTACGCTAAAAGTCCAATAATCCCAATTTCCCAGACCCCTGAATGTTAATGATATTTGAAGTGCTCATCCACATTTTTAAAAAAATGTTTACGGTCTCCGTTACCTTTCCAGACAGTGCATTCCGAATTCCCGTTGAGTGGGAAAGTTTTTTCCCCAAACCACCACACCCCCCCAAACCTCCTGCCCCTCACCCTAAAACTGTACCCCTCTGGTGAGGGAGCCCCTAACCAAGGGGAACAGTTACACTCGATCCGCCCTGTCCCATACTCCTCGCAATCTCCTACACCTCAATCCCGCCTCTCCGTCTAAAGATACCAATCCGAGCCCATCCAATCTCTCCTTACAACTCAATGTCTCCATCCCAGGGATACATCCTGGTGAGTCCCCTCTGTACCCCCTCCAGTGCTCTCACACCCTTCACAACACAC
Source organism: Chiloscyllium plagiosum (assembly GCF_037043375.1). Lineage (NCBI taxonomy): Eukaryota > Metazoa > Chordata > Chondrichthyes > Orectolobiformes > Hemiscylliidae > Chiloscyllium > Chiloscyllium plagiosum. Next base: position 6,954,853 of record NW_028270182.1, read on the forward strand.
ATTACCTCAGCTGTGGCCTCAGCAATGCCCTGTACAACTCCAACGTTACCACCCTGCTCTTCGACTCTGTGGCACGGTGGATGAAAGCAAGTGTCTCGTCTGTCAGGAAGCACTTTTTACACACAAAGTGGGGGAAACGTTTGCTCCTCAGCGGATCAGTCATTAATTTTAAGTCGGAGACTGATACATTTCTGGTTGAGTTGCAGGCAGTTGTATCGAACCAGGTCGCAGAGAGAGACCGACACCAAGGAAAGAGACCCTTCAGCCCAACCTGTCCATGCCGCCCAGATATCCTAACCTAATCTAGTCCCGATTTGGAGATGCCGGTGTTGGACTGGGGTGTACAAAGTTAAAAATCACACAACACCAGGTTATAGTCCAACAGGTTTAATTGGAAGCACACTAGCTTTCAGGTGATGAAGGAGTGTTGCTCCGAAAGCTAGTGTGCTTCCAATTAAACCTGTTGGACTATAACCTGGTGTTGAGAGATTTTTAATCTAGTCCCACCTGCCAGCACCTGGCCCATATCCCTCCAAACCCTTCCTATTCATATCCCCATCCAGATGCCTTTTAAATGTTGTAATTGTACCAGTCTCCACCACTTCCTCTGGCAGCTCATTCCATACATGCACCACCCTCTGTGTGAAAACGTTGCCCCTCAGGTTCCTTTCCCCTCTCACCCTAAACCTATGCCCCTCTAGTTCTGGACTCCCCCACCCCAGGGAAAAAACCTTGTCTATTTACCCTCTCCATGCCCCTTATGATTTGATAAACCTCTTTAAGGTCACCCCTCAGCCTCCGACGCTCCAGGGAAAACTGCCCCAGCCTGTTCAGCCTCTCCCTGTAGCTTAAACCTTCCAACATCCTTGTAAATCCTTTCTGAACCCTCTCAAGTATCGCAACATCCTTCCGATAGGAGGGAGACCAGAATTACACACAATATTCCAATAGGGGCCTTAACCAATGTCCTGTACAGCCACAACATGACCTCCCAACTCCTGTACTCAATACTCTGACCAATGAAGGCATGAGCCACTGAATGGTAGAATGGGGCCGAATGGCCTATTCCTTTGGTGCAGTAAAGAGCGAATGCCGTTTGTCAGAGGCTTAAGGAGCAGCACTCTATCTGCACCCACCCCCCACCTCCCACCTCAGAAGCAAGTAAATGATACCACCCCCCCCCCCCCCCCCCCCGCATTCCCCGTCGGGAGGGGGGGCTATATCGAAAAGACACGTCTCTCCGTGTCTGCGCTGACCCATCGCGTTCAACGTCAGCAATTGCAGGGTGAGCTGGCCTGTTGTCAGCATGGCTGGGTCTGGGATCTTGCTGTGTACAGAGCGGCATCTCCCCCATCGCACCTGAGGAGTGGGGGGGGTGGGAGTAGAGTGCCCCATCGTCCACCCCGCTGGCTGCCCTGTGGATGTGGAAGGCGCTACGCAAATTCAGGTCTTTTCCGATGCGTTTGCAGAGCGGAATGTGCTGCTTCCCACCCTGGTCTCCTCTGGTGCCGAGGCTATGAATAAGTCTGAAGGAATTTGTCACCCAGATGGGAGTGAAGTGTTTGTGCTCGCAGAGGAGGGGCGCGGTTGGGGGGGGGGCGAGAGAGAGAGAGAGAGATGGGAGGGGAGAGATGTGGGAACCGAGCGGGTGGGAGAGAGGGAAGGGGGAGCCGTTGAGGGAAAAAGGGTCAGTTAGGCAGGGCGTAGAGGGATTGGGAAGGTAGGGAGCGAGGGAAGGAGATGGAGAGGAGGAAGCTGACTGAGAAGAGGAGGAAGAGGGGGAGAGAGAGAGTGGGAAGGGAGATGGGGAGAGAGGGAGACCAAGTGAGGAGGGGCTGAGAGGGAGAATGGGAGGGGGAGAGTGTGAGGAGAGGGAGGGGGGGATAGTGTGAGAAAGTGGGAGATAGTGAGGAGAGGGGGAATGGAGAGAGTGAAGAGTTGGGGAGAGAGGAAGAAGGGGAGGGGAGAGTGTGAGGAGAGAGGGTGAGAGTCAGGACAGAGGGAAGAGGGATGGGGAGAGAGTGAGAGTGAGGAGAGGAGGAAGAGAAAGAGGGAGAGAGTGAGGAAAGGGGAAAGGAGGGGGGAAGAGTGAGGAGAGAGGGGCACAGAGAGTTGGAGAGGGAGGAGAGTGGCAAGGGAGAGAGAGAATGTGAGGAGAGATTGAGAGAGGGAGAGAGTGAGGAGAGAGGGGGAGAGAGAATAGGGGAGAGAGGGAGGAGAGTGGGAAGAGAGAGAGGGAGAGAGGGAGGAAGAGGGAGTGGGAAGAGGGGAAGGTGGGGAAGCGAGAGAAAGAGAGGGAAGAGAGAGGGGGAGAGAGAGTGTGAGGAGAGATGGAGAGAGGGGGAGAAAGAGTAGGGAAGAGAGGGAGGAGAGTGGGAAGAGAGAGGGGGGAGAGAGAGTGTGAGGAGAGATGGGGAGAAAGAGTAGGGAAGAGAGGGAGGAGAGTGGGAAGAGAGAGGGGGGAGAGAGAGTGTGAGGAGAGATTGAGGGAGGGAGAGAGTGAGGAGAGAGGGGGAGAAAGAATAGGGGAGAGAGGGAGGAGGGTGGGAAGAGAGAGAGGGAGAGAGGGAGGAAGAGGGAGTGGGAAGAGGGGAAGGTGGGGAAGCGAGAGAAAGAGAGGGAAGAGAGAGGGGGAGAGAAAGTGTGAGGAGAGATTGAGAGAGGGAGAGAGTGAGGAGAGAGAATAGGGGAGAGAGGGAGGAGAGTGGGTGAGAGAGAGGGAGTGAGGAGGGGAAGAGTTGGAAGGGAGATCGAGAGGCAGTAATAGTGAGGAGGGGGGAGAGAGAGAAAGAGGGAAAGAGTGGATAAAGGGAAAATAAGAGAAAGGGAGTGGGGCGGAGCTCTGTGTGCTGGATAGAAACGAAGGAGATGGGGACTGGGTGAGGGAGGAGAGCTCGAAGAGGGAGGGGATTTAGTCAGAGAGAGGGGGAGGGAAGCAGCAGTGTGCAGAGAGAGAGAGCTAGAGGCTCCGGGAGTGATTGCAGAGAGATTGATGGTCTTTCCCCTGATCAATAAAACCACATCCCTCTGTCTCTCTCTCTCTCTCTCTCTCTGTGTGTCAGAATGTGATTGAGAGCGTCCTCACAGACTGACCTCTGTCTTTATAAAGAGGCCCATGTGAAAATCAGGAGAGAGAGAGGGAGCTCTGAGGAGGGAGGCAATCCGGGGGAAGTGAACCCTGGGCTGGACAGAATCGAGATCCTCCGGGAATGAGGTGAGTGCTGTGCCCTCAGTGAGGTCTGTCTCGGGATGCGGCTGGTTTTACCCTGAATCTTCCCTCAGAATCACCACAATCCCTGCTCAGGCAACCACTCCAGAGGTGGGGGGTTGGAGAGGGTCTCTGGGCAAGAGCAGGGATTTTCCGCCCCCTTTCAGTGAGGAGGTGGGGGGGTGCAACAGGAGAACATTGCAACAGGATTGAAAAATAACCAGAGAGAGATGGGATGGGGGGGGGAGGGAGAGACTAACATTGTGAATGGGATTGGGAGGAGAGGAATCCTTGGAGCTCCTTTCAGGCTGCTAGCAGGGATGGGTGGGGCTGAATGGCCTCTTGTGATCCTCCCCACCATCCCCTCAACAGAGAAAGGATGGGAGGCTGGAGAGAGATGGAGTGAAACGATTGAGAGAGGCAGATGGTGGGAGAGAGGTGGGTTCAGGGAGTGATAGAGAGAGAGAATGGGGCGGGGAGAGATGTGTATAGAGAGAGAGAGAATGGGGCAGGGAGAGATGTGTATAGAGAGAGAGAATGGGGCAGGGAGAGATATGTATAGAGAGAGAGAGAATGGGGCAGGGAGAGATATGTATAGAGAGAGAGAGAATGGGGCAGGGAGAGATATGTATAGAGAGAGAGAGAATGGGGCAGGGAGAGATGTGTATAGAGAGAGAGAGAATGGGGCAGGGAGATATGTATAGAGAGAGAGAGAGAATGGGGCAGGGAGAAATATGTATAGAGAGAGAGAGAGAGAATGGGGCAGGGAGAGATATGTATACAGAGAGAGAGAGAGAGAGAGAGAGAATGGAGGGAGCAGTCTGAAGGCCAGTGTTTCCAGGGACTGGGAAATCTCGGGGTGAGGATGCTTTGTAATTGTATCCTTGCACTGTTCCATATCCAGGGCCGTGGGATGGCAGAGCTGCTTAATAATGGATGGGGAGGTGATTAAAATTTCAATAAGGCCATGACTGAGCTATTAGTGTTTGCTGCAGTTTATCTGGGTGTGTGTGTGTGAGAGAGAGAGTGAAGGAGAGAGGGTGTGTGTGTGTGTAAGGGAAAGAGAGGGAGAGAGAGAGAATGTGTGAGGGAGAGGGAGGGAGGGAGAGAGAGAGAAAATGTGTGAGGGAGAGAGAGTGTGAGAGAGGGAGAGAGTGCGAGAGAGAGACTGAGAGAAAGAGAGAGTGTCAGAGTGTGTGTGAAGGGGTAGAAAGAGGGAGAGTCGTGTGTGAGGGAGAATCATGTCTGAGGGAGACATCGAGTGAGTGTGTGAGAGGGAGGGAGTGTGTGACAGAGTGTGTGAGGGAGAGAGTGAGAAAGAGAGACTGAGAGAATGAGTGTGAGAGAGAGCATGAGGGAGAGAGAGTGTGAGAGAGAGAGGGAGTGTGTGTGAGACAGAATGTGAATGTGTGTAAGAGAGAGTGAGTGAGTGTGTGAATGTGTGAGAGAATATGTGTGACTGAGAGGCCATAGAACATGCAATACAGGAGCAGAATGAGACCATTCGGCCCATCGTGTCTGCTCCGCCATTCCATCATGGCTGACCTGTTTCTCAGCCCCGTAACCCTCCACCCCAACCCCCCCTCACTAATCAGGAACCTATCTCTCTCTCTCTCTCTCTCTCTGTCCTTAAAGACACTCCATGCCTTCCCCTCCACACCCCTCTGAGGCCATGAGTCCCTCAGAGCCCCCACCCTCCGGCTGGAGAAATTCCTCCCCACCTCAGACCGTCCCCTCACCCTGAGGCTGTGCCCTCGGGTTCCTCGTCTCTCTGAGCGGTGGAAACACCTTCCCCACCCCCACCCCACTCTGTCCCAGGCCTCTCGGTATTCTGTACATTGCAATCCGATTCCCCCACGCGCCCCCCATCATCTTTCTAAACCCCATCGGGTATAGACCCAGAGTCCTCAACCCCTCCCCATGTGACAAGCCCTGCACCCCTGGGATCATTCTTGTAAACCCCCCTCTGGACCTCCCCTCCAAAGGCCAGCACATCCTTCCCTGGATACGGGGCCCGAAACTGTTCCAAAAGCGGTCTGCCCAGAGCCTCACACAGCAGTACGTCCCTGCTCCTGTATTTTAGTTTTCTTGAAATGATCGCCAACATTGCATTTATCTCCCTAACTGCCAACTGAATCTGTGTATTAACATTAAAATAATCCTGAACCAGAGCTCCTGAGTCCCTTTGTGCTTCAGATTCCTGAAGCCTTCCCCATTTAGGAAATAATCTGTGACTCTCTAGTCTCCTGACCAAAGTGTATCACCTCACACTGTCCCACATTGTATTCCATCCTCCACCCCTTTGCCTACTCTCCCGCCCTGTCCCAGCCTCTGCAGCCTCCCTGCTTCCTCAACACTGAACACTACCTGTCCCTCCACCTATCTTTGTGTCATCTGTAAACTCAGCAGCAATACCCTCAGTTCCTTCGTCCTGATGGTTAATGTAGAATGTGAGTAGCTGTGGTCCCAACATGGATTCCTGGGAAACTCCATTAGTCACCAGCTGCCATCCTGAAAAAGACCCTTTTATCCTCAATCTCTGTCAATCCTCTATCCATGTGACAGAGAGAGAGAGACAGTGTGTGTGAGAGACAGTGTGTGTGAGAGACAGTGTGTGTGAGAGACAGTGTGTGTGAGAGAATGTGTGTGTGAGAGACAGTGTGTGTGAGAGAATGTGTGTATGTGTGTATGTACATGTCTGTGTTTGTGCGTATGTACATGTCTGTGTGTGGGTGCGTATGTACATGTCTGTGTATGTACATGTAAGAGAGTTTGAGAGTGCGGGTGTATGTGACAGTGCGTATGTCACAGTGTCTGTGAGAGTGTGTGTGAGCATGTGTCTGAGTGTGTAGCTGGGAATGTGTATCTGTGAGTGTGTGTGAGCATGTCAGTGCGTATGTAAGCGAGTGCTTGTGAGAGAGTGAGTGTGTGTGTGTGAGCATGTGTCTGAATGTGTGAAAATGTGCATTTGTGTGTATGTGTGTGAACGTGTGCGAGTGTGTGTGTGCACGAGTGAGTGTGAGTGCGTGCGTGCGTGTGTGTGAGAATGTGAGTGAGTGTCTGTGAGAGTGTGAGTGTGTATGTGTGTGAGCGAGTGTGAATGTGTTTATGTGTGACTGCGTGCGAGTGAGTGTAAGTTAAAAGCTCTCGAGATGTGCCCTGGAATGTGTCTGCAAAACAGAGCCAGGGAAACCCTGGTTTGTTTATTTAAAGGGAGAGAGAGAGAGACTGTGGAACAATGTGAAGGAACTAGCAAAGACTTACGAAAGAGTTGGAAAGTGATGTAGGTAAGTTGATTGTGCACTGGAACAGTGTAACAGTGTGAGGGAACTGAGAAATATTCTGGTTCATTGTCCATTCAAGAATTACTAGGTGGAAAAACAAATAGAGGTGAAAGATTTGTCTGGCAAAGTGCCTGTTCAGCAGTGATCCAAACACTTACCTGTGACTCTCAGCGAGTAACACACTCACCTGTCGCCCAATACTGTCAACCTGCTCATGTTGCTGCTGGCTGGGATCTTGCTGTGCGAGCCCAATTGCCCGCTGCCTCCCCTACAGCAGTTACATTTTGAACAAGGGCTTCGGGTGCAGAGCTGAGAAGGATTGGGGTGGCACGGTGGCTCAGTGGTTAGCACTGCTGCCTCCTGGCGTCAGGGACCTGGGTTCGATCCCACCCTCGGGTGACTGTCTGTGTGGGATTTGCAAATTCTCCCCGTGTCTGTGTGGGTTTCCTCCGGGTGCTCCGGTTTCCTTCCACTATCCAAAGAAGATGTGCAGGTGAGGGTGGATTGGCCGTGCTAAATTGCCCCATAGTGCCCAGGGATGTGCAGGTTAGGGTGGATTGGCCGTGCTAAATTGTCCCATAGTGCCCAGGGATGTGCAGGTTAGGGTGGATTGGCCGTGCTAAATTGTCCCATAGTGCCCAGGGATGTGCAGGTTAGGGTGGATTGGCCGTGCTAAAATGTCCCATAGTGCCCAGGGATGTGCAGGTTAGGGTGGATTGGCCGTGCTAAATTGTCCCATAGTGCCCAGGGATATGGGTGGGCTTGCCGTGGGGAAATGCAGGGATACTGTTCAGAGGGTCCGTGCAGACTCGATGGGCCGAATGACCTCTTTCTGCACTGGGAGAAGATTTTCTTGATGTCCATAAATGCTGAAGGGGACTGAACGAGGCAACGTGGAGAGGACATTTCCGCGTGTGGGGCACTCTGGAACGGGAGGTCACCATTTTAGGATAAGGGGCGGCAGGTTTAAAACAGAGATGGGGAGTGATTACCCCTCCCAAAGAGTCGGGAATCAATAAAATTCTCTCCCCCATAGTGTGGTGGGGGCTGAGACACTGAATAAGCTTAAGGAGGAGACAGAGTTTTAATCAGTAATGTCCTGAAGGGTTGGCGCGGGGAGTGGAGTTGGGCTGAGATAGTATTCAACGGCAGGGTGGGCTAGCAGGGGGCAGCTGAATGGCCTCCTCCAATCCCACATCTTAGGTTCTTGCTTTGTGTTTGAACCGAGGTCAAAGAAGGTGCAACAGTGGAAGGGTTGAGGACATTTGCCACGATAATCCTTCCTCCTTTCACTGGGAATTAGTAACAGCAGGCTGGTGAGGGAGCAGTTGAAGTCGTCAGCGGTTTGTCCTTCAGTCTGCTGGGTGGTTGTATCCTGAGCAAAAAATCCTCCAAAAACTGTTTTATCTCGACGTTCTCCAGCCCCAGTCAGTGTTTTCGGTGTCAGAGCAAGGACGCACTCCAGTTATTATTTTTTTTCACTTTCAGTGCGTTGTTTTGGCGAAATGCATCCAGTCTGTCCCTCCCTCGCGTCTGGGAGGGCGCTCTCTTGGGGACGTCTGCCTTGACATGAGGAGAGCGGAGGCCACTCTTGCCCGGGAGAGGCCCACTCCTGTGGCAAGCGGTGAGGGTCTGGAACACCCCCCCCAGGTGGTGTGTGTGTGGGGAGGGGGGGGGGGAGGCCCAGATTGAGGCTTCCCAAGTGGAATTCGGATCATCATCCGAATGGGAATGGTTTGCAAAGGAATGGGGTTGATGCGAGACGAGCTCAGTTGCTCGGGCAGAGAGCTAGTATAGACACAGTGGACCGAATGGGCTTGCTCCTGTCCTGTAAGCTTCCCAAGATTCCAGACCCATAAACTAATAGGCTGTTCGGCCCCTCATGTCTGATCTGCCATTCTTTAGGATCTGATTTTCCTCACGCCCACCTTCCCATCATCCCCACAACCTGCCTTCCCACCTACTTTGGTGTTGCCTGTCGATTTGGCCACAGTCCGTATTCCCTTTCTCACTCTGCGATCCCTCAGAGGGCAGAGGGAGAGGCCGGGGAGGGTTAGGGAGGGAATTCCGAAGTTCGGGGCCTAGCCAGCTGAAAGCAGCAGGGGACAAGGCCTAGTGGTGATTGGGATGAGCCTGGAGGACAGTGGTGCTGAAAACGCTAACCCTGTTCCATTCACCACCGACACCGCCAGACTTGGAGCAGCGTTCTGGAACTTTCTGTCCTCCTCAATTTCAAATTTTCAGTATTCCACCCCCTCCCAATCAATTCCTATTGACAGCAGAATAGTTTGGTTTGCCCTTTGAACCTTCCTTCATCCCTAGTGAGAAGAAAACATGAATTCAAACCAGCTGTGGAATTTTATTCATTCACAAAGCAAAGGCTTCAGTTCATTACTTCGTTTCTTTTTTTTTGGGGCGGGGGGGGGGGGGGGGGGGAGGAGGAATGTTCTTTGCAGCTTTTTCTCCCCGAGTCTGCCCCTGGCACCGAAACCATTGTGTGTTGTTCAGGAAACGGCTGGTCTTTAATTCTCTCAAGCGAAGTCAAGAAGCACGAGGCCCGATGTGCGGCCTACAGGGCCGTAGTTCCTCAGGATGAACTATTTCCTCTACATGAGCTTTCAGCCAGGTCTGTCAGCAAATTCCCAGAATCAAATCTCAAAAGGGTACGTCTCTGGCGGCTCAGTGGTTAGCACTGCTGCCTTCTGGCACCAGGGGCCAGGGTTCGATCCCACACTCTGACTACTGTCTGTATGGAGTTTGCACATATTATCTGCGGGGGTTTCCTCCAGGTGCTCCAGTTTCCTCCCACACTCCAAAACGTGCAGGTTAGGGTGGATTGGCCGTGCTAATTTGTCCCATAGTGCCCAGGGATGTGCAGGTTAGGATGGATTGGCCGTGTTAAATTGTCCCACAGTCCAAAGATATGCAGGTTAGGGTGGATTGGCCATGCTAAATTGTTCAAAAGTGCCCAGGGATGTGCAGGTTAGGGTGGATTGGCCGCGCTAAATTGTTCCATAGTGCCCAGGGATGTGCAGGTTAGGGTGGATTGGCCGTGCTAAATTGTCCCATAGTGCCCAGGGATGTGCAGGTTAGGGTGGATTGGCCGTGCTAAATTGTCCCATAGTGCCCAGGGATGTGCAGGTTAGGGTGGATTGGCCGTGCTAAATTGTTCCATAGTGCCCAGGGATGTGCAGGTTAGGGTGGATTGGCCGTGCTAAATTGTCCCATAGTGCCCAGGGATGTGCAGGTTAGGGTGGATTGGCCGTGCTAAATTGTCCCATAGTGCCCAGGGATGTGCAGGTTAGGGTGGACGGGCCGTGCTAAATTGTCCCATAGTGCCCAGGGATGTGCAGGGTAGGGTGGATTGGCCGTGCTAAATTGTCCCATAGTGTCCAGGGATGTGAGGGTTAGGGTGGACTGGCCGTGCTAAATTATGCCATAGTGCCCAGGGATGTGCAGGTTATGGTGGATTGGCCGTGCTAAATTGTCCCATAGTGCCCAGGGATATGCAGGTTAGGGTGGATTGGCCGTGCTGTATTGTCCCATAGTGCCCAGGGATGTGCAGGTTAGGGTGGATTGGCCGTGCTAAATTGTCCCATAGTGCCCAGGGATGTGCAGGTTAGGGTGGATTGGCCGTGCTAAATTGTCCCATACTGCCCAGGGATGTGCAGGTTAGAGTGGATTGGCCGTGCTAAATTGTCCCATAGTGCCCAGGGATATGCAGGTTAGGGTGGATTGGCCGTGCTGTATTGTCCCATAGTGCCCAGGGATGTGCAGGTTAGGGTGGATTGGCCGTGCTAAATTGTCCCATAGTGCCCAGGGATGTGCAGGTTAGGGTGGACGGGCCGTGCTAAATTGTCCCATAGTGCCCAGGGATGTGCAGGTTAGGGTGGATTGGCCGTGCTAAATTGTCCCATAGTGTCCAGGGATGTGAGGGTTAGGGTGGACTGGCCGTGCTAAATTATGCCATAGTGCCCAGGGATGTGCAGGTTAGGGTGGATTTGCCGTGCTAAATTGTCCCATAGTGCCCAGGGATATGCAGGTTAGGGTGGATTGGCCGTGCTGTATTGTCCCATAGTGCCCAGGGATGTGCAGGTTAGGGTGGATTGGCCGTGCTAAATTGTCCCATAGTGCCCAGGGATGTGCAGGTTAGGGTGGATTGGCCGTGCTAAATTGCCCCATAGTGCCCAGGGATGTGCAGGTTAGGGTGGATTGGCCGTGCTAAATTGTCCCATAGTGCCCAGGGATGTGCAGGTTAGGGTGGATTGGCCGTGCTAAATTGTCCCATACTGCCCAGGGATGTGCAGGTTAGGATGGATTGGCCGTGCTAAATTGTCCCCGTAGTGCCCAGGGATGAGCAGGTTAGGGTGGACTGGTCGTGCTAAATTGTCCCATAGTGCCCAGGGATGTGCAGGTTAGTGTGGATTGGCCGTGCTAAATTGTCCCATAGTGCCCAGGGATGTGCAGGTTAGAGTGGATTGGCCGTGCTAAATTGTCCCATAGTGCCCAGGGATGTGCAGGTTAGGGTGGACTGGCCATGCTAAATTGTCCCATAGTGCCCAGGGATGTGCAGGTTAGGGTGGATTTGCCGTGCTAAATTGTCCCATAGTGCCCAGGGATATGCAGGTTAGGGTGGATTGGCCGTGCTGTATTGTCCCATAGTGCCCAGGGATGTGCAGGTTAGGGTGGATTGGCCGTGCTAAATTGTCCCATAGTGCCCAGGGATGTGCAGGTTAGGGTGGATTGGCCGTGCTAAATTGTCCCATAGTGTCCAGGGATGTGCAGGTTAGGGTGGATTGGCCATGCTAAATTGTCCCATAGTGTCCAGGGATGTGCAGGTTAGGGTGGATTGGCCGTGCTAAATTGTCCCATAGTGCCCAGGGATGTGGATGGGTTAGCCATGGGGAAATGCAGGGTTGGAGGGATAGGTTCAGGTGATGTGGGTGTGGGATGCTGGCAAGACTGGCATTCGCTGCCTCCCTGATTTGCCCCTGAAACTGAGGAGGGGTGGCAAGTAGACAACCGCGTCGCCATGGAGATGGAGTCACGTGTAAACCAAACTGAGTGAGGAAGGGGAGATCTTCCGTCCCCAATGGGGCACTCGTGAAAGATTGAGGTCTTTGGACTGTAGTTGACAAAAATTGTTATGTTCGCTATTGCCGAGTCTGAGTCTGGCTCTTTTATGAACTGGATGGAAATCCGACCAGATATCGCTGCGGGATTTGAACCCACAGCCCCCAGAGCCTCACCCTGAACCTCAGGATTACCACTGTGCTGCCGGCGTTGGCAAAGGTTGAGGTGGAGCGGGTTGTGGGGGGGTGGGCAGCGGAGGCGGGTGGGGTCAGTAACCACACTGTCCCTGATCTCATCTCAGCCCATTATCCACCCCTCTCACCCCCTCCCCAGTTCCAGCTGTGAAGGGTGTGTGAATTTATGTATCACCACTCTCGCAATCGCAGGATGGCCCTCGGCATTTTTTAATCAGCCGCTCTCCGAGCGTCCCCATCGTCGGCCGCCAAGCAGCCAATTTGTGCACAGCAGGATCCCACAAACAGGGAGGCCGGCAATAGGCAGACCACCTCTCTCCTCAGACCAGGGCTCGGACTGGGGTATAACATTTGTGAGGACAGCCACTCACCAGGCGGGTGCGATACTAACGAGAGGGGGTGCTGTCTGACAATGGATTGGCCCATTTCTTCCAACGTGACACTCGATGACCCCATAATCCTGCAGCACAGAAATAGATCCATTGACCTAACCAGTCAGCAATCCCAAACTAAACCAAACCCAGCTCCCTACTCCTGGCCCATATCCCTCCAAACCTTTCCTATTCATGAACTTATCCAAATGTCTTGTAAACCCTGTCACTGTGCCCACATCCACCACTTCCTCAGGACATTATTAATGACTTGGAAGAGGGAGTCGAAGGGTGGGTCAGTAAATTTGCAGACGATACGAAGATTGGTGGAGTTGTGGATAGTGAGGAGGGCTGTTGTCGGCTGAAAAGGGACTTAGATATGATGCAGAGCTGGGCTGAGGAGTGGCAGATGGAGTTCAACCCTGCCAAGTGTGAGGTTGTCCATTTTGGAAGGACAAATAAGAATGCGGAATACAGGGTTAGCGGTAGGGTTCTTAATGAGGTGGAGGAGCAGAGGGATCTTGGGGTCTACGTTCATAGATCTTTGAAAGTTGCCACTCAGGTGGATAGAGCTTGTAAGAAGGCCTATGGTGTATTAGCGTTCATTAACAGAGGGATTGAATTCAAGAGTCGTGAAGTGATGTTGCAGCTGTACAGGACTTTGGTTAGGCCACATTTGGAGTACTGTGTGCAGTTCTGGTCGCCTCACTTTAGGAAAGATGTGGAAGCTTTGGAGAGGGTGCAGAGAAGATTTACCAGGATGTTGCCTGGAATGGAGAATAGGTCGCACGAGGATAGGTTGAGAGTGCTAGGCCTTTCTCATTGGAACGGTGAAGGATGAGGGGTGACTTGATAGAGGTTTATAAGATGATCAGGGGAATAGATAGAGGAGACAGTCAGAGACTTTTTCCCCGGGTACAACAGAGTGTTACAAGGGGACATAAATTTAAGGTGAAGGGTGGAAGGTATAGGGGAGATGTCAGGGGTAGGTTCTTTACCCAGAGAGTGGTGGGGGCATGGAATGCGCTGCCTGTGGGAATGGCAGAGTCAGAATCTTTGGTGACCTTTAAGCGGCAATTGGATAGGTACATGGATGGGTGCTTAAGCTAGGACAAATGTACGGCACAACATCGTGGGCCGAAGGGCCTGTTCTGCGCTGTATTGTTCTATGTTCTATGACATTCATTCCACACACGAACCACCCAATGTGTAAGACAAAAATTGCCCCTCAAGTCCTTTATAAATCTCTCTCCTCGCACCTTAATAATCTGCTCCCTCGTCTTCAAATCTCCATGGACAAGACACCTGCTATTCACATGATCTCTGCCCCACAAGACTTTATAAACCCTTATGAGGTCACCCCCAACCTCCTACCCTCCGGTGAAAAAGTCCCGGCCTACCCAGCCTGTCCTTATAACTCCAACCTTCCATACCCGGTAACACCCTGGTAAATCTCTTCTGAACCCTCTCCAGTTTAATAATATCCTTCCTATAACAGGGTGACTAGAACTGGACACAGTGCTGCAGTGAGGCCTTGCTAATGTCCTGTACAACCTCAACATGACGCCCCAACCCCTGTGCTCAAAAGTCTGCATGATGAAAGCAATGCCTTAACCACCCTGTCGAAATGCGATGCAGAACTCAAAGCATTTTGTACTTGAACCCCTGGGTCTGTCAGTTCTACACTACCCAGAACCCTACTTTTAATTGTACGAGTCTAGCGTTTGTTTTTCAAGACCTTTCATTTATCCAAATTAAACTCCATCTGCCACTCCTCAGCCCCATCGATCGAGGTCTTTTTGCAATCTTAGGAAGCCCATAAAAACGCAAGCCCCCGTCTATCCCATCTGTCGAGCTGTGTTGATGTTTAATGAATTAAAATCCTATTCTCTGTAATTACTGCCAAGGGCACCTCCGTTCCCTCGTTGAGTTATGAATGACCGGCCTTTCTAATTGTGGAACGCAGATGAAACAGCCACCTCAAATCAACTCCATTTGATGACTATTAATTGGTCAGCTGCTGGTTTAGTTCAAAGATTGGTCCTTCTATAAATGTGTAACGTGTTCATTATCTCTGCACAGTTACTGCCTCACCCAGACTCGCTTCTATATTTGATTTAACCGCAAAGCTCTTCTGAGTTGTTTCCCCAGTTGGTCTTCGGTGGCTATTGTAGCAACAGTTATTTTCCTGGGAGTGTCCCTAATTGCCCCTCATCATGGGCGACCAGGTGGGGACACAGTGGGCTACGGGTCTGGAGTCACGTGTAGGCCGAACTGAGTGAGGGAGGCAGATTTTGAGAAGGTTTGTAGCTCAGGTTGAGGTTCTGGATGTAGGTTTGCTCGCTGAGCTGGAAGGTTCGTTTCCAGACGTTTCGTCACCCTACTAGGTACCATCTTCAGTGGGCCTCCGGGCCAAGCTCTGTACATGATTCCTGCTTTCTGTTTATATGTTTGGGTTGGTGATGTCATGTCACCACAGGAAATGACATCACCAACCCAAAGAAACCCCAACATATAAATAGAAAAAGCAGGAATCATGTCCAGTGCTTTGCCTGAGGCTCACTGAAGATGTTACCTAGTAGGGTGACGAAACGTCTGGAAATGAACATTCCAACCCATCGAGCAAACCTACATCCAGAAGGGAGGCAGATTTCCCAACCCTTGAAGGGCCAGAGTAAAGCAGAAGATGGGTTTTTTTTTGGAAAAAAAAAACAAAATTGTTTTAGGGTCACCATTGCAGAGTAGTTTTCAATTCTTTTTAACCGAAGCCCTGTGGTGGGATTTGAAATTGCGACTGCCCCTGGAGGGTGCCCCAGACTCCTAATCCACTAGTTCAGCGATATCAAATACCCATTGTCCTGGTTGGGAACAGTAAATCCATCACAGATCATCAGCACTTGGTCATCCCATTGAGTCATATAGTACGGAAACAGACCCTTCGGCCCAACTCTTCCATGCTGACCAGATATCCCAAACTAAACTAGTCCCACTTGCCTGGGTTAGTCACGTACCTGTCCAAATGTCTTTTAAATGTTGTAACTACCACTTCCTCTGGCAGTTCATCCTACATACCCTCTGTATGAGAAAATTGCCCTTCGGATCACTTTTATATCTTTCCCCTCTCACCCTAAACCTATGCCCCTCTAGTTTTGAACTCCCCCACCCCAAGGAAAAGACTTTGCCTACAAACCGACCGACTCCCATAGCTACCTGGACTACACCTCCTCCCACCCTGCCCCCTGTAAAAACGCCATACCATATTCCCAATTCCTTCGCCTCCGCCCCATCTGCTCCCAGGAGGACCAGTTCCAATACCGTACAACCCAGATGGCCTCCTTCTTCAAGGACCGCAATTTCCCCCCCGACGTGGTCGACGATGCCCTCCACCGCATCTCCTCCACTTCCCGCTCCTCCGCCCTTGAACCCCACCCCTCCAACCGCCACCAGAACAGAACCCCACTGGTCCTCACCTACCACCCCACCAACCTCCATGTACAACGGATCATCCGCCGTCATTTCCGCCACCTCCAAACGGACCCCACCACCAAGGATATATTTCCCTCCCCTCCCCTATCAGCGTTCCAAAAAGACCACTCCCTCCGTGACTCCCTCGTCAGGTCCACACCCCCCACCAATCCAACCTCCACTCCCGGCACCTTCCCCTGCAACTGCAAGAAATGCAAAACTTGCGCCCACACCTCCCCCCTCACTTCCCTCCAAGGCCCCAAGGCACACTTCCATATCCGCCACAAATTCACCTGCACCTCCACACACATCATTTACTGCATCCGCTGCACCCGATGTGGCCTCCTCTATATTGGGGAGACAGGCCGCCTACTTCCGGAACGTTTCAGAGAACACGTCTGGGACACCCGGACCAACCAACCCAACCACCCCGTGGCTCAACACTTCAACTCCCCCTCCCACTCCACCAAGGACATGCAGGTCCTTGGACTCCTCCATCACCAGACCATAGCAACACGACGGCTGGAGGAAGAGCGCCTCATCTTCCGCCTAGGAACCCTCCAACCACAAGGGATGAACTCAGATTTCTCCAGTTTCCTCATTTCCCCTCCCCCCCACCTTGTCTCAGTCCCAACCCTCGATCTCAGCACCGCCTTCCTAACCTGCAATCTTCTTCCTGACCTCTCTGCCCCCACTGCAGTCTGACCTATCACCCTCACCTTGACCCCTTTCCACCTATCACATTTCCGATGCCCCTCCCCCAAGTCCCTCCTCCCTACCTTTTATCTTAGCCTGCTGGACACACTTTCCTCATTCCTGAAGAAGGGCTTATGCCCGAAATGTCGATTCTCCTGCTCCTCGGATGCTGCCTGACCTGCTGCGCTTTTCCAGCACCACACTCTAATCTCCGGCATCTGCAGCCCTCACTTTTGCCTTCTTCACTATCCTGTCTACCTGAGACTCCACTTTCAAGGAGCTATGAACCTGCACTCCACGGTCTCTTTGTTCAGCAACACTCCCCAGGACCTTACCATGAAGTGTATAAGTCCTGACCTGATTTGTCTGAAAATGCAGCACCTTGCATTTAGAGTCATAGAGTCATAGAGATGTACAGCACGGAAACAGACCCTTCGGCCCAACCCACCCATGCCGACCAGATATCCCAACCCAATCTCGTCCCACCTGCCAGCACCCGGCCCCTATCCCTCCAAACCCTTCCTATTCATATACCTCTATTAAACTCCATCTGCCACTTCTCAGCCCATTGGCCCATCTGGTCCAGATCCAGTTGTAATCTGAGGTAACCCTCTTCGCTGTCCACTACACCTCCAATTCTGGTGTCATCTGCAAACTTACTAACTGTACCTGCTATGTCCACATCCAAATCACTTATATAAATGATAGGTTTTTGATAGGTTTTTGATAGAGTGAGTCAGTGTGAATCTCACATTGGAGCTAAGTGTGAGGGTCACACATTGAAGAGAATTGACAAAGGAAGCAGAGGAGGGGGTGGGGGGGTATTATTGACACAGCGAGCAGCTATAATCTGGACCGTTGTGCCTCACCGGGCAATTTTGATGTGAATTTGCAGAAATTGGAAGCGAATACCTCTCTCGATGGGTCAACATTAAATGGGGGAATGGGGTACTGAAAGTCTATTTGCGTTAGGCTGGGGCTGTTTCCCCTGGAGCATCGGAGGCCGAGGGGTGACCTTGTAGAGGTTTATAAAATAATGAGGGGCATGGATGGGGTAAATAGGCAACAGCTTTACCCCATGAGAAAGGAGACTAAATCCAGAGGGCATAGGTTTAACAAGAGGGAAGAAATTCACAAGAGTCCAAAGGGGCAATTTTTTTCACACAGAGGGCGGTGGGTGTCTGGAATGGGGTAGTGGCGGAGGTGACTACAATTTAAGAAACATTTAGACAGGTACGTGGGAGGGATAGGAATGGAGAGATATAGGCCAACAGCAGTTGGGCCCAGTTTAATGATGAAAACTGGGCGGCATGGGGATGATGGGCCGAAGGGCCTGTTTCCATGCTCTAGGACTTGATGAGAGAGCTCTTCCAAGGTGCTAGTACAGGACATGATGACCCGAATGGCTTCCTGCGATCCTATTGAGTCCCCAGTATCTTTAATAAAACCGAGGATGGCAAAGTCTGGAAAAGAAACAGCAACTCTGCAGGGTGTGAGTTGGAGAGAGAGAGAGAGACAGCGTTAATGTTTCAGGACCAGTCCTGAAGTGTAACTCTGTTCCCTGTCTAGGCTCTGTGGGGATTTGATTAGATTAGATTACAGTGTGGAAACAGGCCCTTCGGCCCAACAAGTCCACACCGCCCCGCCGAAGCGCAACCCACCCATGCCCCTACATTTACCCCTTACCTATTACTACGGGCAATTTAGCATGGCCAATTCACCTGACCTGCACATCTTTGGACTGTGGGAGGAAACCCACGCAGACACGGGGGGAACGTGCAAACTCCACACAGACAGTCGCCTGAGGCGTGAATTGAACCCGGGTCTCTGGCGCTGTGAGGCAGCAGTGCTAACCACTGTGCCACCGTGCCGCCCACAAATTTCTCCTTGTTTGTTCATCCCACAGCCCCCCAGCACTTTGCCGTTACACGGAGGACCGGGATTTGAACTCCTTCCATCGGCATCTTTGCTCCACTCTGCAAGAACAGCTGCCTGATGGATGGACGCCAGAACAGCCCCCCAGAAACCTCCCCCCCCCCCCGCCGACAACTGCAGCGAGTAATCGCAAACAGATGTACGGGCAAACTCCGCAAAAAAACAACAGCCCAGAGATGTCAACATTGCTTTCAAGGGGAGGGAGCTTGGATCGCACTCAAGAGTTGAGCTCAGCACTTTTGCCCGCAGTGCATCTGCGATTTTTAAACATGCTCCCTGTGGTTGGAAGAGCTGTGGGGGTGGAAGCAGCAGTTTGCGAGATGTTTACAGCCTGGAAAAGAGGCCGTTTATCCCTCTGCTCCATACTATCTCTCACTCCGCCAACACTCCCTTGTGTGTGTTTTTCTATCCCTTATTTTCAAAGCCACCTCCCCAGGGCCAGTGCACAGCACTCTTGCTCTTCCTGTTTCTGGTGGATTAATTTCTGGTTATCTTATTTTGAGGTTAAGCCAATCCTACAGAGGTGTTCAGGAATTCTATCACTTCACCTCCCCACCCCCCTCCCACAAGCCCTCCCCACTCCGGGCTATTTCTCCTGCCCTGACAGTTCCCAGATCTGAGACCTTTCCAGGAAATC
This sequence comes from Chiloscyllium plagiosum, assembly GCF_037043375.1. Lineage (NCBI taxonomy): Eukaryota > Metazoa > Chordata > Chondrichthyes > Orectolobiformes > Hemiscylliidae > Chiloscyllium > Chiloscyllium plagiosum. The sequence goes on from NW_028270182.1 coordinate 6,973,716, forward strand.
GCAACGTTTCAATCAGATTAAATGCGCTGAAGCATTGGAGTAATTCACTCCTAACCTCTTAGAGATGCTGCACGGGCTATGAGTGAGGTCTACTTGTTGTACTGAGGGAGTGGGCACTGTCGGAGGGTCAGTGCTGAGGGAGTTGGCACTAATAGAGGGTCAGTGCTGAGGGAGTGGGCACTGTCAGAGGGTCAGTGCTGAGGGAGTGGGGACTGTCGGAGGGTCAGTGCTGAGGGAGTGGGCACTGTCGGAGGGTCAGCGCTGAGGGAGTGCCGCACTGTCGGAGGGTCAGCGCTGAGGGAGTGCCGCACTGTCGGAGGGTCAGTGCTGAGGGAGTGGGCACTGTCGGAGGGTCAGTGCTGAGGGAGTGGGCACTGTCGGAGGGTCAGCGCTGAGGGAGTGCTGCACTGTCGGAGGGTCAGCGCCGAGGGAGCGGGCACTGTCGGAGGGTCAGTGCTGAGGGAGTGGGCACTGTCGGAGGGTCAGCGCTGAGGGAGTGCTGCACTGTCGGAGGGTCAGCGCTGAGGGAGTGCCGCACTGTCGGAGGGTCAGCGCTGAGGGAGTGCCGCACTGTCGGAGGGTCAGCGCTGAGGGAGTGCCGCACTGTCGGAGGGATTGTGTGTGATTCTAACTCCCCAGTCGGTGAGTTAACGCCCAGAATGCCTTTGTGCAGTAATTGTTGTGGGGACACGGTCTGTTACATCCCCAGTTCCATGTAAAAATGCAGCTGGACTTTACTGTGTAGCGTTTCCCATTTAAATCTGTGTTCCTTTCCCCATTCCCACCAGGCTCAGGTTCTGCACCGAATCAGAGACCCATCGGCCCCTCTATTACAGATCTGTTCCTTGGAGGAATATCTGGAGAATATTGGCAAGAGTTTATTTCACTAACCCTATGCAAAGTGTTACTGCTTTTTCCAGAACAAAATGGATATGAAGTGGTTAGAGGGATATGGGCCAAATGCAGGGATATGGGACTGGGTCAGCACTGACGAGTTGGGCCGAAGGGTCTGTTACCGTGCCTGTGACTCAGCCATATTATTAAGTGGTGCATGGGTGAATGTTAAAGCCTATATCTATTCTGATGGTGACTGTGGGAGTCTGAAACACTGCTCCAAATGTGCTGGAGCCAAACAGACAAGGTCAGAGTGTTGAGAGATATCTGAGCTGTGTCGTGGTGTTATGACTGGCCCTGCCCACACAGTCTAAAATAGCGACACTGTGTAATTCCACACTCTACGGTGTAGCAGCAGCTCACAAAAACCACCCAGGGGCAGGGCAAGCCTGTCAACTCTGACCCTGCTTTCTCCCCGTGAACTCGGACCCCCCCCCCCTCCTCCAGCACCCACAGCACCTGGGTGCCAGCTGCGCATGCAATCGCCCGGGAGCTAAAGGCGCTACAGAAATGCACGTCTCTCTTTGAAAATCTCCAGCAGCCCTTAAGTGCAGTTCAAGTAGGACCAGTCTGCAACAGGTGGTCACCGAACACCGAGGGACAGACACCTATCCACACGCTTAGCAAGGTTAGATCACAGGAAGAGTGAACCAACTGGGTACAAAATTGGTTTGAGGGTAGGAGACAGAGGGTGATGTGTGCCACAGGGATCAGTGCTGGGTTGACTGCTTTTCGTCATTTATATAAAATGATTTGGATGTGAACATTAGCGGACTGGTTAGTAAGTTTGTGGATGATTCCGAAATTGGAGGGGTGGTGGATCTTATGTGAAATTGCAAGCTTTCGGAGCACTGCTCCTTCCTCGGGCATAGTCTGATAGTGAGGTATAAGTCGCAGTATTTAGAGTCATAGAGATGTACAGCGCGGAAACAAACTCTTCCACCCATGCCAGCCAGACATCCCAACCCAATCTAGTCCCATTTGCCAGCACCCGGCCCATATCCCTCCAAACCCTTCCTATTCATATAACCATCCAAGTGCCTTTGAAATGCTGTAATTGTACCGGCCTCCACCACATCCTATTATGAGCAAGACATAAACAACTTGAAAACTAGCTGCCCTTATTGCGTCCTTTAATCAGTGAGGAGGTAGCCTGCTAATTAAAATGTAAAATCCAGGTTCCTTTCAAGTTGTTGTCCCCGGATAATGAAAGGTTTTAACGATGTACATGAGGTGACACCTTGCGTTAGCCAATGCACCTTTAGGTCAGCCTGGATTGGCTTGGATTGGTCATGGGAACATCAACAAACACATGGGGGTGGGGGTGTGTGTGTGTGTGCGTGTGTGAGAGAGAGTGAGTGTGTGTGTGTGTGTGTGTGTGAGAGAGTGTATCGGTGTAAGTGAGTGTGAGTGTCTGTGTGAGAGAAAGAGTGTATGTGTGAGTGTGTGTGTCAGTGTGAGTATGTGTGCGCATGTATGTGTGTGTGTGCAAATGTGTGAGTGTGTGAATGTATGTATGTCCAAGTGTGTGTGTGTGTGTGTGTGTGAGGGTGCGAATGTGTGTGTAAATGTATGTGTGTGAGAGTGAGTGTGTCAATGTGTGTGTGTGACTGTATGTGTAAGAGTGAGAATGTGTGTGTGTCTGCAAATGTGTGTGTGTGTATGTGAGTGTGAGAATGTAATGTGTGCGTGTCAGTGAGAATGAGTGTGTGTCTGTGAGTGTGCGAGAGTGTGTGTGAGTGTGTATGTGTTAGAATGAATGTGTGTCAGTGTATGTGCGTGAGAATGTGAGAGTATGTGAGTGTGAAAATATGTGAGTGTGAGAGTACGTGTGTATGTGAGTGTGAGAATGTGAGTGTGTGTGTGAGAATGTAATGTGTGTGTCAGTGAGAATGAGTGTGTGTCTGTGAGTGTGTGAGAGTGTGTGAGTGTGTATGTGTGTGTTAGAATGAATGTGTGTCAGTGTGTCTGCGTGAGAATGTGAGCGTGTGCGAGTGTGAAAATGTGTGAGTGTGAGAGTGTGTGTGTATGTGAGTGTGAGAATGTGAGTGTGTGTGTGAGAATGTAATGTGTGTCAGTGAGAATGAGTGTGTGTCTGTGAGTGTGCGAGAGTGTGTGAGTGTGTATGTGTGTGTTAGAATGAATGTGTGTCAGTGTGTGTGCGTGAGAATGTGAGCGTGTGTGAGTGTGAAAATGTGTGAGTGTGAGAGTGCGTGTGTATGTGAGTGTGAGACTGAAAGACAATGAGAAGAGGTTGTACAGACAGTGCTGGCAGTGGGACCTGTGCTAAGCTGCAGACCTGTGTGTGTTTGCCAAGTTTCCAAACCTCGCGGTAGGGAGACAGGACGCTGTCTCGAATCAATCACAGCACGATGTTCCTTTCAGACTCCCCCCCCCCCCCCCAGAGTCACACCCACTCCTGAAGGACAGGCTCCCGTTAATCATTGGGCTTCAATTAAACTCCCACACTTCAGATTAAAACACCTCAGCTTCTTTCCACTGTTTTAACACCAGCTTAATTATGTTACCACGGATACCATGCAACACCACCCCCCCCCCCCCAAAGCAATCTTGAATAAATTTTATTTTAATTAATTATCCTCAACAAAATGTCACACACATTGTGATATTTTAAGGAGGGAGGAATTGCCTAAGTGGGCACAAAAACTAAAGGAGGCTATTCCACACATTGTTTCTGTGCTAGCTCTTTGCAAATATTTCTCTGTTTACCTCCTGGGGAGGTAATGATAAGGTCCTGGGGTGTGTTGCTGAACAAAGAGACCTTGGAGTGCAGGTTCACAGCTCCTTGAAAGTAGGGTCGCAGGTGGATAGGATAGGAAAGCGTTTGGTCTGCTTTCCTTTATTGGTCAGAGTATTGAGTACAGGAGTCGGGAGGTCATGTTGCGGCTGTACAGGACATTGGTTAGGCCACTGTTGGAATATTGCGTGCAGTTCTGGCCTCCTTCCTATCGGAAAGATATTGTGAAACTTGAAAGGGTTCGAAAAAGGATGTTACTGAGAGTGGTGAGGCTGAACAGGCAGGGGCTGTTTTTCCCGGAGCGTCGGAGGCTGAGGGGTGACCTTATAGAGGTTTACAAAATCATGAGGGGCATGGATAGGGTAAATAGACAAGGTCTTTCCCTGAGGGTGGGGAGTCCAAAACTCGAAGGGCATAGGTTTAAGATGAGAGGGGAAAGAGACCTAAGGGGCAACTTTTTCACACAGAGGGTGGTGCGTGTATGGAATGAGCTGCCAGAGGATGTGGTGGAGCAAAGAACAAAGAAAATGACAGAACAGACCCTTCGGCCCTCCAAGCCTGTGCCAATCCAGATCCTCTATCTAAACCTGTCACCTATTTTCTAAGGGTCTGTATCCCTCTGCTCCCTGCCCGTACAGGTATCTGTCTAGATCCACCTTCAATGACGCTATCTTGCCCACCTCTACCATCTCCACTGGTAATGTGTTCCAGGCACCCACCACCCTCTGTGTAAAGAATTTTCCACGCATATCACCCCAAACCCTTCCCCCCCTCACCTTGAACTCGTGACCCCTAGTAATTGACTCCCCCACTCTGGGAAAAACCTTCCTGCTATCTACCCTGTCTACACCTCTCATGATGTTGTAGACCTCAATCAGGTCCCCCCTCAACCTCCGTCTTTCTAATGAAAATAATCCTAATTTACTCAACCTCTCCTCATAGCTAGCACCCTCCATACCAGGCAACATCCTGGTGAAACTCCTTTGCACCCTCTCCAAAGCATCCACATCCTTCCGGTAATCTGGTGACCAGAACGGTACGCAGTATTCCAATTGCGGCCAAACCAAAGTCCTATACAACTGTCACATGACCTGGCAACCCTTGTACTCAATACCCCGTCCGATGAAGGAAAGCATGCCGTTTGCCGCCTTGACCCCCTTACTGACCTGCGTTGCCATCTTCAGGGTACAATGGACCTGAACACCCAGGTCTCTCTGGACATCAATGTTCCCCAGGGCTTTTCCATTTACCATATAGTTCTCTCTTGAATTGGATCTTCGGAAATGCATTTGCTCTCCATCTGCCAGTTCTCCTGATGAAAGCCTTTTGCCCGAAACGTCGATTCTCCTGCTCCTCGGATGCTGCCTGACCCTGCTGTGCTTTTCCAGCACCACTCTAATCTTGACTGCCATTTCCCTCCCCAACACTCCAATCCATCTATATCCTGCTATAGTCCCCTTCACTATCTGCTACTCCGCCAATCTTAGTGTCATCTGCAAACTTGTTAATTACACCACCTATACCTTCCTCCAAATCATTTATGTATATCACAAACAACAGTGGTCCCAGTACGGATCCCTGTGGGACACCATTAATCACAGGTCTCCATTTTGAGAAACTCCCTTCCACGACTCTCTCTGTCCCCTGTAGCCCAGCTAGTTCTCTATCCATGTCGCTAGTACACCCTGGACCCCCATGCGACTTCACCTTCTCCAACAGCCTACCATGGGGAACCTTATCAAATGCCTTACTGTAGTCCATGTATTTGACATCTACAGTCCTTCCCTCATCAATCACTTCCTCAAAGAATTCTATTAAGTTGGTAAGACATGACCTTCCCTGCACAAGCCTATCACTGATTTTTCTTCCAATTGGTGGAGGCTGGTACAAGTACAACATTTAAAAGGCATCTGGATGAGTATATGAATAGGAAGGGTTTAGAGTGATATGGGCCAAACGCTTGGCAATGGGACTAGATTTGATTAGGATATCTGGTCGACGTAGATGAGTTGGAGCAAAGACTCTTGTTTCTGTGCCGCATGACTCCAATAAATGTTACTGTTTATGACGAAGACAATTTTATACAAAAGTAGGGAGGGTCTGTTTCTGTTACACAGAGGCAGAAGTGGGGACTGCAGATGCTGGAGATCAGAGTCAAGATTAGAGTGGCGCTGGAAAAGCACAGCAGGTCAGGCAGCATCCGAGGAGCAGGAGAATCGACGTTTCGGGCAAAAGCAGTTACACAGAGCACTGGTGAGATCACACCTGGAGCACTGTGCACAGGTAAGGAAGTATATAATGGGTTGGAAGCAGCTCAGAGAGGTTTTGCCAGACTGATGTGTAGACTGGGCAAGTTGCTTCAGAGGAAAGGTTAGATAGGCCGGGCTATCTACTGGAGTTTAGGAAAGGAAGGGGTGATTAGAATGAGATTATGACAAGATCCTGAGGGGCCTGAATGAGGTGAGCAACCAGAGCCATAGGAGAACTGAGGACCTGAAATCAGAGATGAGGAGAAATATCTTCTTAGAGTGTCATTAGCCTTTGGGACATTTGAGAGATCTTTGACTGTTTGGAAGGTAGAGAGTGGATGGACTATTGAGGAGCCAACTGGGGTGAGTTGGGAATATGGAAATAGCGGCACTCGGTGGCTGGTCACAGGCACGCTGGGCCGAATGTCCTCACTCTACGCCCATTTGGCTTCAGCGACCGTGAGGTCATGAGGTGAACTGGGACCTTGGTGGTGGAGCAGACTCAATTGGGCCGAATGGCCTCCCCATGGACTCCTCTGGCATGGAAACAGACCCTTCGGCCCAACCAGCCTGTGCCGGCCGTAATCCCAAACTAAACTAGTCCCACCTCCCTGCGCTTGGCCCATATCCCTCCAAACTTTTCCTACTCCTGAACTTATCCAAAAGTCTTTTGAACGTTGTACCCACATCCACCACTTCCTCGGGACGTTCGTTCCACACAAGTATCAAAGGACACTTGTATCTTTTTTAAAATCTCTCTCCCCCCACCCTAAAAATGTGCCCCCTTGTCTTGAAATGCCCCATCCCAAGGAAAAGACACCTACCATTCACCCTATCCATGCCCCTCATGGTTTTATAAACCTCTGTAAGGTCACCCCTCAGCCTCCTACGCTCCAGTGAAAAAAGTCCCAGTCTCTCCTTATAACCCAAACCCTCCATACCCGGCAACATCCTGGTAAATCTCTTCTGAACCCTCTCCAGTTTAATAATGCCCTTCCTATAACAGGGTGACCAGAACTGGACACAGTGCTCCAGAGGAGGCCTCACCAATGTCCTGTACAATCTCAACATGACGCCCCCAAATCCTGTACTCAAAGGTCTGAGTGATGAAGGCAAACATGCTCAATGTCCTCTTAACCACCCTCTCTACATGTGACACAAACATCGAAGAATTATGTACCTGAATCCCTCGGTCTCTCTGTTCTACAACACTACCCAAGGCCCAACATTTAATTGTATAAGACCTGCCCCTGTTTGTTTGATCCAAAATGCAATACCTCACACTTATCCAAATTAAACTCTATCTGCCACTCCTCAATCATTAACCGAATGGATCAAGATCCCTTTGTAATCCTAGATAACCTTCTTCGCTGTCCACTATATCACCAATCCTGGTGTCATCCACCAATGTACTAACTGGGCCTTCTGTGTTCTCATCCAAATATAAATGTTAAAAAAGAGGACCCCGCATCGATCCCTATGCAATTCTGCTGTTTGTTGCTCCGGGTTGTGTGTGTGCACTGCACCGGGGGAGTGCAGTACTGTCAGAGGTGCCATTAACAAGGGCATTGTCCACAGGCGCAATACTGGAAGTCATGCCCAGGCTCTGGCCGAGTGTTTTAACCCTTCACCTTCCTGGGAACAAGCACAGAGGCCATTTTGACAGACAAGCCTCTGGGACTGTCCTGTCTGTGAACTGGTTGATGTGTTTCAGATTAGATTAGATTAGATTACTTACAGTGTGGAAACAGGCCCTTCGGCCCAACAAGTCCACACCGACCCGCCGAAGCGAAACCCACCCATACCCCGACATTTACCCCTTACCTAACACTACTGGCAATTTAGCATGGCCAATTCACCTGACCCTGCACATCTTTGGACTGTGGGAGGAAACCGGAGCACCCGGAGGAAACCCACGCAGACACGGGGAGAACGTGCAAACTCCACACAGTCAGTCGCCTGAGTCGGGAATTGAACCCGGGTCTCATGGCGCTGTGAGGCAGCAGTGCTAACCACTGTGCCACCGTGCTGCAGAGGAGATGGCAGAGCGAGGTAGCTCCTGGGGATCCTGTGGATGTGGTATATCTAGACTTGCAGAAGGCATAGAAGACTGATCCATAAGGTTAGATCCTGGGGGAAGGAGAGTGGGGTGAAGGAGAGAGGATTGGCTGGTTTATAGACAACAGAGAGTGGGGATAAACGAGCCCTTTTCTGGACAGTGAACTATAGCTAACAGGGTGCCACTGGGTTCTGTTCTTGTACATCAATTGTTTACAATCTTGTTTTTTTTATATTTGGTGTATGACTGTCCCCTGTATCTAGGTACAGTGAAAGGTTTTGCTTTGCGTGCAGTACAGGCAGCTTATACCGCACAAAGTGCATTAGGGTATAGAACAGAGCGAGCAGTACCATGTTATGGCTGCAGAGAAAGATCGAGATCAACATTAAATTTCAGATGTGAGAGGTCCGTTCATAAACCTGATAACAGCGGAGGAAGAAGCTGTTCCTCAATCTGTCGGTACGTGTTCTGCATCTGCTGCCCGACAGGCAGAGGTTGGAGGGGACTATAACCGGGGTGGGAGGGGGTTATAACCGGGGTGGGAGGGGATTATAACCGGGGTGGGAGGGGATTATAACCGGGGTGGGAGGGGACTATAACCGGGGTGGGAGGGGGTTATAACCGGGGTGGGAGGGGATTATAACCGGGGTGGGAGGGGGTTATAACCGGGGTGGGAGGGGACTATAACCGGGGTGGGAGGGGGTTATAACCGGGGTGGGAGGGGACTATAACCGGGGTGGGAGGGGGATTATAACCGGGGTGGGAGGGGACTATAACCGGGGTGGGAGGGGACTATAACCAGGGTGGGAGGGGGATTATAACCGGGGTGGGAGGGGGTTATAACCGGGGTGGGAGGGGGACTATAACCGGGGTGGGAGGGGGACTATAACCGGGGTGGGAGGGAGAGTATAACCGGGGTGGGAGGGGACTATAACCGGGGTGGGAGGGGACTATAACCGGGGTGGGAGGGGATTATAACCGGGGTGGGAGGGGACTATAACCAGGGTGGGAGGGGACTATAACGGGGTGGGAGGGGGATTATAACCGGGGTGGGAGGGGGATTATAACCGGGGTGGGAGGGGACTATAACCGGGGTGGGAGGGGACTATAACCGGGGTGGGAGGGGAGTATAACCGGGGTGGGAGGGGACTATAACCGGGGTGGGAGGGGACTATAACCGGGGTGGGAGGGGATTATAACCGGGGTGGGAGGGGGAGTATAACCGGGGTGGGAGGGGATTATAACCGGGGTGGGAGGGGGATTATAACCGGGGTGGGAGGGGATTATAACCGGGGTGGGAGGGGACTATAACCGGGGTGGGAGGGGGACTATAACCGGGGTGGGAGGGGATTATAACCGGGGTGGGAGGGGACTATAACCGGGGTGGGAGGGGACTATAACCGGGGTGGGAGGGGGTTATAACCGGGGTGGGAGGGGACTATAACCGGGGTGGGAGGGGGTTATAACCGGGGTGGGAGGGGGACTATATGCGGGGTGGGAGGGGGTTATAACCGGGGTGGGAGGGGACTATAACCGGGGTGGGAGGGGACTATAACCGGGGTGGGAGGGGATTATAACCGGGGTGGGAGGGGACTATAACCGGGGTGGGAGGGGGATTATAACCGGGGTGGGAGGGGGATTATAACCGGGGTGGGAGGGGACTATAACCGGGGTGGGAGGGGGATTATAACCGGGGTGGGAGGGGACTATAACCGGGGTGGGAGGGGGATTATAACCGGGGTGGGAGGGGACTATAACCGGGGTGGGAGGGGACTATAACCGGGGTAGGAGGGGACTATAACCAGGGTGGGAGGGGGTTATAACCGGGGTGGGAGGGGGACTATATGCGGGGTGGGAGGGGGTTATAACCGGGGTGGGAGGGGATTATAACCGGGGTGGGAGGGGACTATAACCGGGGTGGGAGGGGACTATAACCGGGGTGGGAGGGGACTATAACCGGGGTGGGAGGGGGATTATAACCGGGGTGGGAGGGGGATTATAACCGGGGTGGGAGGGGGATTATAACCAGGGTGGGAGGGGGATTATAACCGGGGTGGGAGGGGACTATAACCGGGGTGGGAGGGGGATTATAACCAGGGTGGGAGGGGACTATAACCGGGGTGGGAGGGGACTATAACCGGGGTGGGAGGGGGATTATAACCGGGGTGGGAGGGGGATTATAACCGGGGTGGGAGGGGGATTATAACCAGGGTGGGAGGGGACTATAACCGGGGTGGGAGGGGGATTATAACCGGGGTGGGAGGGGACTATAACCGGGGTGGGAGGGGATTATAACCAGGGTGGGAGGGGACTATAACCGGGGTGGGAGGGGGATTATAACCGGGGTGGGAGGGGGATTATAACCAGGGTGGGAGGGGACTATAACCGGGGTGGGAGGGGGATTATAACCGGGGTGGGAGGGGACTATAACCGGGGTGGGAGGGGGATTATAACCGGGGTGGGAGGGGACTATAACCGGGGTGGGAGGGGACTATAACCGGGGTGGGAGGGGGACTATATGCGGGGTGGGAGGGGGTTATAACCGGGGTGGGAGGGGACTATAACCGGGGTGGGAGGGGATTATAACCGGGGTGGGAGGGGACTATAACCGGGGTGGGAGGGGACTATAACCGGGGTGGGAGGGGGATTATAACCGGGGTGGGAGGGGACTATAACCGGGGTGGGAGGGGACTATAACCGGGGTGGGAGGGGGACTATAACCGGGGTGGGAGGGGACTATAACCGGGGTGGGAGGGGGATTATAACCGGGGTGGGAGGGGACTATAACCGGGGTGGGAGGGGACTATAACCGGGGTGGGAGGGGATTATAACCGGGGTGGGAGAGGACTATAACCGGGGTGGGAGGGGGATTATAACCGGGGTGGGAGGGGACTATAACCGGGGTGGGAGGGGACTATAACCGGGGTGGGAGGGGATTATAACCGGGGTGGGAGGGGGATTATAACCGGGGTGGGAGGGGGATTATAACCGGGCTGGGAGGGGGATTATAACCGGGGTGGGAGGGGGATTATAACCGGGGTGGGAGGGGGAGTATAACCGGGGTGGGAGGGGGATTATAACCGGGCTGGGAGGGGGATTATAACCGGGGTGGGAGGGGATTATAACCGGGGTGGGAGGGGACTATAACCGGGGTGGGAGTGGGTTATAACCGGGGTGGGAGGGGACTATAACCGGGGTGGGAGGGGACTATAACCGGGGTGGGAGGGGACTATAACCGGGGTGGGAGGGGGATTATAACCGGGGTAGGAGGGGGACTATAACCGGGGTGGGAGGGGATTATAACCGGGGTGGGAGGGGACTATAACCGGGGTGGGAGGGGACTATAACCGGGGTGGGAGGGGACTATAACCGGGGTGGGAGGGGAGTATAACCGGGGTGGGAGGGGGACTATAACCGGGGTGGGAGGGGGATTATAACCGGGGTGGGAGGGGACTATAACCGGGGTGGGAGGGGGATTATAACCGGGGTGGGAGGGGACTATAACCGGGGTGGGAGGGGGATTATAACCGGGGTGGGAGGGGACTATAACCGGGGTGGGAGGGGGATTATAACCGGGGTGGGAGGGGACTATAACCGGGGTGGGAGGGGGATTATAACCGGGGTGGGAGGGGGACTATAACCGGGGTGGGAGGGGATTATAACCGGGGTGGGAGGGGGACTATAACCGGGGTGGGAGGGGATTATAACCGGGGTGGGAGGGGACTATAACCGGGATGGGAGGGGACTATAACCGGGGTGGGAGGGGACTATAACCGGGGTGGGAGGGGATTATAACCGGGGTGGGAGGGGACTATAACCGGGGTGGGAGGGGATTATAACCGGGGTGGGAGGGGATTATAACCGGGGTGGGAGGGGACTATAACCGGGATGGGAGGGGACTATAACCGGGATGGGAGGGGACTATAACCGGGGTGGGAGGGGACTATAACCGGGGTGGGAGGGGATTATAACCGGGGTGGGAGGGGACTATAACCGGGGTGGGAGGGGATTATAACCGGGGTGGGAGGGGACTATAACCGGGATGGGAGGGGACTATAACCGGGGTGGGAGGGGATTATAACCGGGGTGGGAGGGGACTATAACCGGGATGGGAGGGGACTATAACCGGGGTGGGAGGGGACTATAACCGGGGTGGGAGGGGATTATAACCGGGGTGGGAGGGGACTATAACCGGGATGGGAGGGGACTATAACCGGGGTGGGAGGGGACTATAACCGGGGTGGGAGGGGATTATAACCGGGGTGGGAGGGGACTATAACCGGGGTGGGAGGGGACTATAACCGGGATGGGAGGGGATTATAACCGGGGTGGGAGGGGATTATAACCGGGGTGGGAGGGGACTATAACCGGGATGGGAGGGGACTATAACCGGGGTGGGAGGGGACTATAACCGGGGTGGGAGGGGATTATAACCGGGGTGGGAGGGGACTATAACCGGGGTGGGAGGGGACTATAACCGGGGTGGGAGGGGACTATAACCGGGGTGGGAGGGGATTATAACCGGGGTGGGAGGGGACTATAACCGGGGTGGGAGGGGATTATAACCGGGGTGGGAGGGGACTATAACCGGGGTGGGAGGGGATTATAACCGGGGTGGGAGGGGGACTATAACCGGGGTGGGAGGGGACTATAACCGGGGTGGGAGGGGACTATAACCGGGGTGGGAGGGGATTATAACCGGGGTGGGAGGGGACTATAACCGGGGTGGGAGGGGATTATAACCGGGGTGGGAGGGGACTATAACCGGGGTGGGAGGGGACTATAACCGGGGTGGGAGGGGACTATAACCGGGGTGGGAGGGGATTATAACCGGGGTGGGAGGGGACTATAACCGGGGTGGGAGGGGATTATAACCGGGGTGGGAGGGGACTATAACCAGGGTGGGAGGGGACTATAACCGGGTGGGAGGGGATTATAACCGGGGTGGGAGGGGACTATAACCGGGGTGGGAGGGGATTATAACCGGGGCGGGAGGGGACTATAACCGGGGTGGGAGGGGACTATAACCAGGGTGGGAGGGGACTATAACCGGGGTGGGAGGGGACTATAACCGGGGTGGGAGGGGACTATAACCGGGTGGGAGGGGGATTATAACCGGGGTGGGAGGGGACTATAACCGGGGTGGGAGGGGGACTATAACCGGGGTGGGAGGGGACTATAACCGGGTGGGAGGGGGATTATAACCGGGGTGGGAGGGGATTATAACCGGGGTGGGAGGGGACTATAACCAGGGTGGGAGGGGACTATAACCGGGTGGGAGGGGATTATAACCGGGGTGGGAGGGGACTATAACCAGGGTGGGAGGGGACTATAACCGGGGTGGGAGGGGACTATAACCGGGGTGGGAGGGGGACTATAACCGGGGTGGGAGGGGGATTATAACCGGGGTGGGAGGGGGACTATAACCGGGGTGGGAGGGGACTATAACCGGGGTGGGAGGGGATTATAACCGGGGTGGGAGGGGATTATAACCGGGGTGGGAGGGGACTATAACCAGGGTGGGAGGGGACTATAACCGGGTGGGAGGGGATTATAACCGGGGTGGGAGGGGACTATAACCAGGGTGGGAGGGGACTATAACCGGGGTGGGAGGGGACTATAACCGGGGTGGGAGGGGGACTATAACCGGGGTGGGAGGGGGATTATAACCGGGGTGGGAGGGGGACTATAACCGGGGTGGGAGGGGACTATAACCGGGGTGGGAGGGGACTATAACCGGGGTGGGAGGGGATTATAACCGGGGTGGGAGGGGGACTATAACCGGGGTGGGAGGGGATTATAACCGGGGTGGGAGGGGATTATAACCGGGGTGGGAGGGGATTATAACCGGGGTGGGAGGGGATTATAACCGCGGTGGGAGGGGATTATAACCGGGGTGGGAAGGGATTATAACCGGGGTGGGAGGGGATTATAACCGGGGTGGGAGGGGATTATAACCGGGGTGGGAGGGGATTATAACCGGGGTGGGAGGGGACTATAACCGGGTGTGAGGGGACTATAACCGGGGTGGGAGGGGATTATAACCGGGGTGGGAGGGGACTATAACCGGGTGTGAGGGGACTATAACCGGGGTGGGAGGGGATTATAACCGGGGTGGGAGGGGGATTATAACCGGGGTGGGAGGGGGTTATAACCGGGGTGGGAGGGGACTATAACCGGGGTGGGAGGGGATTATAACCGGGGTGGGAGGGGATTATAACCGGGGTGGGAGGGGACTATAACCAGGGTGGGAGGGGACTATAACCGGGTGGGAGGGGATTATAACCGGGGTGGGAGGGGGATTATAACCGGGGTGGGAGGGGACGATAACCGGGATGGGAGGGGGATTATAACTGGGGTGGAAGGGGATTATAACCGGGATGGGAGGGGATTATAACCGGGGTGGGAGGGGGATTATAACCGGGGTGGGAGGGGACTATAACCGGGGTGGGAGGGGGATTATAACCGGGGTGGGAGGGGGATTATAATCGGGGTGGGAGGGGACTATAACCGGGGTGGGAGGGGGATTATAACCGGGGTGGGAGGGGACTATAACCGGGGTGGGAGGGGGACTATAACCGGGTGGGAGGGGACTATAACCGGGGTAGGAGGGGATTATAACCGGGGTGGGAGGGGGACTATATGCGGGGTGGGAGGGTGTTATAACCGGGGTGGGAGGGGATTATAACCGGGGTGGAAGGGGGATTATAACCGGGGTGGGAGGGGGTTATAACCGGGGTGGGAGGGGACTATAACCGGGGTGGGAGGGGACTATAACCGGGGTGGGAGGGGATTATAACCGGGGTGGGAGGGGATTATAACCGGGGTGGAAGGGGACTATAACCGGGGTGGGAGGGGACTATAACCGGGGTGGGAGGGGGTTATAACCGGGGTGGGAGGGGATTATAACCGGGGTGGGAGGGGACTATAACCGGGGTGGGAGGGGACTATAACCGGGGTGGGAGGGGGTTATAACCGGGGTGGGAGGGGACTATAACCGGGGTGGGAGGGGACTATAACCGGGGTGGGAGGGGATTATAACCGGGGTGGGAGGGGACTATAACCGGGGTGGGAGGGGACTATAACCGGGGTGGGAGGGGATTATAACCGGGGTGGGAGGGGACTATAACCGGGGTGGGAGGGGACTATAACCGGGGTGGGAGGGGACTATAACCGGGGTGGGAGGGGAGTATAACCAGGGTGGGAGGGGACTATAACCGGGGTGGGAGAGGACTATAACCGGGGTGGGAGGGGGATTATAACCGGGGTGGGAGGGGACTATAACCGGGGTGGGAGGGGATTATAACCAGGGTGGGAGGGGACTATAACCGGGGTGGGAGGGGATTATAACCGGGGTGGGAGGGGACTATAACCGGGGTGGGAGGGGACTATAACCGGGGTGGGAGGGGGATTATAATCGGGGTGGGAGGGGACTATAACCGGGGTGGGAGGGGATTATAACCGGGGTGGGAGGGGGATTATAACCGGGGTGGGAGGGGATTATAACCGGGGTGGGAGGGGGTTATAACCGGGGTGGGAGGGGACTATAACCGGGATGGGAGGGGACTATAACCGGGGTGGGAGGGGATTATAACCGGGGTGGGAGGGGGTTATAACCGGGGTGGGAGGGGACTATAACCGGGGTGGGAGGGGATTATAACCGGGGTGGGAGGGGACTATAACCGGGGTGGGAGGGGATTATAACCGGGGTGGGAGGGGATTATAACCGGGGTGGGAGGGGATTATAACCGGGGTGGGAGGGGATTATAACCGGGGTGGGAGGGGGATTATAACCGGGGTGGGAGTGGGATTATAACCGGGGTGGGAGGGGGACTATATGCGGGGTGGGAGGGGATTATAACCGGGGTGGGAGGGGATTATAACCGGGGTGGGAGGGGAGTATAACCGGGGTGGGAGGGGGACTATATGCGGGGTGGGAGGGGGAGTATAACCGGGGTGGGAGGGGGACTATATGCGGGGTGGGAGGGGACTATAACCGGGGTGGGAGGGGGATTATAACCGGGGTGGGAGGGGAGTATAACCGGGGTGGAAGGGGGATTATAACCGGGGTGGGAGGGGAGTATAACCGGGGTGGGAGGGGATTATAACCAGGGTGGGAGGGGACTATAACCGGGGTGGGAGGGGACTATAACCGGGGTGGGAGGGGACTATAACCGGGGTGGGAGGGGACTATAACCGGGGTGGGAGGGGGATTATAACCGGGGTGGGAGGGGAGTATAACCGGGGTGGAAGGGGGATTATAACCGGGGTGGGAGGGGAGTATAACCGGGGTGGGAGGGGGATTATAACCGGGGTGGGAGGGGAGTATAACCGGGGTGGAAGTGGGATTATAACCGGGGTGGGAGGGGACTATAACCGGGGTGGGAGGGGGATTATAACCGGGGTGGAAGGGGGATTATAACCGGGGTGGGAGGGGAGTATAACCGGGGTGGGAGGGGGACTATATGCGGGGTGGGAGGGGGAGTATAACCGGGGTGGGAGGGGGACTATATGCGGGGTGGGAGGGGATTATAACCGGGGTGGGAGTGGGATTATAACCGGGATGGGAGGGGATTATAACCGGGGTGGGAGGGGGACTATATGCGGGGTGGGAGGGGGAGTATAACCGGGGTGGGAGGGGGACTATATGCGGGGTGGGAGGGGACTATAACCGGGGTGGGAGGGGGATTATAACCGGGGTGGGAGGGGAGTATAACCGGGGTGGGAGTGGGATTATAACCGGGATGGAAGGGGGATTATATCCAGGGTGGGAGGGGGATTATATCCAGGGTGGGAGGGGACTATAACCGGGGTGGGAGTGGGACTATAACCGGGGTGGGAGGGGGATTATAACCGGGGTGGGAGGGGAGTATAACCGGGGTGGAAGGGGGATTATAACCGGGGTGGGAGGGGAGTATAACCGGGGTGGGAGTGGGATTATAACCGGGGTGGAAGGGGGATTATATCCAGGGTGGGAGGGGGATTATATCCAGGGTGGGAGGGCACTATAACCGGGGTGGGAGGGGATTATAACCGGGTGGGAGGGGACTATAACCAGGGTGGGAGGGGATTATAACCGGGGTGGGAGGGGACTATAACCGGGGTAGAAGGGGATTATAACCGGGGTGGGAGGGGAGTATAACCGGGGTGGGAGTGGGATTATAACCGGGGTGGAAGGGGGATTATAACCGGGGTGGGAGGGGATTATAACCGGGGTGGGAGGGGGATTATAACCGGGGTGGGAGGGGGACTATATGCGGGGTGGGAGGGGACTATAACCGGGGTGGGAGGGGGACTATATGCGGGGTGGGAGGGGATTATAACCGGGGTGGGAGGGGGACTATAACCGGGGTGGGAGGGGACTATAACCGGGGTGGGAGGGGGACTATAACCGGGGTGGGAGGGGATTATAACCGGGGTGAGGGGGGAGTATAACCGGGGTGGGAGGGGGATTATAACCGGGGTAGGAGAGGACTATAACCGGGGTGGGAGGGGGACTATAACCGGGGTGGGAGGGGGATTATAACCGGGGTGAGGGGGGAGTATAACCGGGGTGGGAGGGGGATTATAACCGGGGTAGGAGAGGACTATAACCGGGGTGGGAGGGGGACTATAACCGGGGTGGGAGGGGATTATAACCGGGGTGGGAGGGGACTATAACCGGGGTGGGAGGGGATTATAACCGGGGTGAGAGGGGATTATAACCGGGGTGGGAGGGGGACTATAACCGGGGTGGGAGGGGGACTATAACCGGGGTGGGAGGGGACTATAACCGGGGTGGGAGGGGGATTATAACCGGGGTGGGAGGGGATTATAACCGGGGTGGGAGGGGACTATAACCGGGGTGGGAGGGGATTATAACCGGGGTGGGAGGGGGATTATAACCGGGGTGGGAGGGGGATTATAACCGGGGTGGGAGGGGATTATAACCGGGGTGGGAGGGGATTATAACCGGGGTGGGAGGGGGATTATAACCGGGGTGAGGGGGGAGTATAACCGGGGTGGGAGGGGGATTATAACCGGGGTGGGAGGGGATTATAACTGGGGTGGGAGGGGATTATAACCGGGGTGGGAGGGGACTATAACCGGGGTGGGAGGGGATTATAACCGGGGTGGGAGGGGATTATAACCGGGGTGGGAGGGGGATTATAACCGGGGTGAGGGGGGAGTATAACCGGGGTGGGAGGGGGATTATAACCGGGGTGGGAGGGGATTATAACCGGGGTGGGAGGGGATTATAACCGGGATGGGAGGGGATTATAACCGGGGTGGGAGGGGGACTATAACCGGGGTGGGAGGGCACTATAACCGGGGTGGGAGGGGGATTATAACCGGGGTGGGAGTGGGACTATAACCGGGGTGGGAGGGGATTATAACCGGGGTGGGAGGGGGACTATAACGGGGTGGGAGGGGACTATAACCGGGGTGGGAGGGGACTATAACCGGGGTGGGAGGGGACTATAACCGGGTGGGAGGGGGACTATAACCGGGGTGGGAGGGGACTATAACCGGGGTGGGAGGGGGACTATAACCGGGGTGGGAGGGGGACTATAACCGGGGTGGGAGGGGGATTATAACCGGGGTGGGAGTGGGACTATAACCGGGGTGGGAGGGGGACTATAACCGGGGTGGGAGGGCACTATAACCGGGGTGGGAGGGGGACTATAACCGGGGTGGGAGTGGGACTATAACCGGGGTGGGAGGGGACTATAACCGGGGTGGGAGGGGGACTATAACCGGGGTGGGAGGGGACTATAACCGGGGTGGGAGGGGACTATAACCGGGGTGGGAGGGGATTATAACCGGGGTGGGAGGGGGTTATAACCGGGGTGGGAGGGGATTATAACCGGGGTGGGAGGGGATTATAACCGGGGTGGGAGGGGACTATAACCGGGGTGGGAGGGGACTATAACCGGGGTGGGAGGGGATTATAACCGGGGTGGGAGGGGACTATAACCGGGGTGGGAGGGGGATTATAACCGGGGTGGGAGGGGACTATAACCGGGGTGGGAGGGGGATTATAACCGGGGTGGGAGGGGATTATAACCGGGGTGGGAGGGGACTATAACCGGGGTGGGAGGGGGATTATAACCGGGGTGGGAGGGGACTATAACCGGGGTGGGAGGGGGATTATAACCGGGGTGGGAGGGGACTATAACCGGGGTGGGAGGGGACTATAACCGGGGTGGGAGGGGACTATAACCGGGGTGGGAGGGGATTATAACCGGGGTGGGAGGGGACTATAACCGGGGTGGGAGGGGACTATAACCGGGGTGGGAGGGGACTATAACCGGGGTGGGAGGGGACTATAACCGGGGTGGGAGGGGGACTATAACCGGGGTGGGAGGGGACTATAACCGGGGTGGGAGGGGACTATAACCGGGGTGGGAGGGGACTATAACCGGGGTGGGAGGGGATTATAACCGGGGTGGGAGGGGACTATAACCGGGGTGGGAGGGGACTATAACCGGGGTGGGAGGGGACTATAACCGGGGTGGGAGGGGACTATAACCGGGGTGGGAGGGGATTATAACCGGGGTGGGAGGGGACTATAACCGGTGTGGGAGGGGACTATAACCGGGGTGGGAGGGGACTATAACCGGGGTGGGAGGGGATTATAACCGGGGTGGGAGGGGATTATAACCGGGGTGGGAGGGGGATTATAACCGGGGTGGGAGGGGACTATAACCGGGGTGGGAGGGGACTATAACCGGGGTGGGAGGGGACTATAACCGGGGTGGGAGGGGACTATAACCGGGGTGGGAGGGGGACTATAACCGGGGTGGGAGGGGACTATAACCGGGGTGGGAGGGGACTATAACCGGGGTGGGAGGGGACTATAACCGGGGTGGGAGGGGGACTATAACCGGGGTGGGAGGGGGATTATAACCGGGGTGGGAGGGGACTATAACCGGGGTGGGAGGGGACTATAACCGGGGTGGGAGGGGACTATAACCGGGGTGGGAGGGGGATTATAACCGGGGTGGGAGGGGACTATAACCGGGGTGGGAGGGGACTATAACCGGGGTGGGAGGGGACTATAACCGGGGTGGGAGGGGGACTATAACCGGGGTGGGAGGGGGACTATAACCGGGGTGGGAGGGGGATTATAACCGGGGTGGGAGGGGACTATAACCGGGGTGGGAGGGGACTATAACCGGGGTGGGAGGGGACTATAACCGGGGTGGGAGGGGGATTATAACCGGGGTGGGAGGGGACTATAACCGGGGTGGGAGGGGACTATAACCGGGGTGGGAGGGGACTATAACCGGGGTGGGAGGGGGACTATAACCGGGGTGGGAGGGGGACTATAACCGGGGTGGGAGGGGACTATAACCGGGGTGGGAGGGGACTATAACCGGGGTGGGAGGGGACTATAACCGGGGTGGGAGGGGATTATAACCGGGGTGGGAGGGGATTATAACCGGGGTGGGAGGGGGATTATAACCGGGGTGGGAGGGGGACTATAACCGGGGTGGGAGGGGGACTATAACCGGGGTGGGAGGGGACTATAACCGGGGTGGGAGGGGGATTATAACCGGGGTGGGAGGGGACTATAACCGGGGTGGGAGGGGACTATAACCAGGGTGGGAGGGGGATTATAACCGGGGTGGGAGGGGACTATAACCGGGGTGGGAGGGGACTATAACCAGGGTGGGAGGGGACTATAACCGGGGTGGGAGGGGGATTATAACCGGGGTGGGAGGGGACTATAACCGGGGTGGGAGGGGACTATAACCGGGGTGGGAGGGGGATTATAACCGGGGTGGGAGGGGACTATAACCGGGGTGGGAGGGGACTATAACCGGGGTGGGAGGGGACTATAACCGGGGTGGGAGGGGATTATAACCGGGGTGGGAGTGGGATTATAACCGGGGTGGGAGGGGGACTATATGCGGGGTGGGAGGGGATTATAACCGGGGTGGGAGGGGGAGTATAACCGGGGTGGGAGGGGGACTATATGCGGGGTGGGAGGGGGAGTATAACCGGGGTGGGAGGGGGACTATATGCGGGGTGGGAGGGGACTATAACCGGGGTGGGAGGGGGATTATAACCGGGGTGGGAGGGGAGTATAACCGGGGTGGAAGGGGGATTATAACCGGGGTGGGAGGGGAGTATAACTGGGGTGGGAGGGGGATTATAACCGGGGTGGGAGGGGAGTATAACCGGGGTGGAAGGGGGATTATAACCGGGGTGGGAGGGGACTATAACCGGGGTGGGAGGGGGATTATAACCGGGGTGGGAGGGGAGTATAACCGGGGTGGAAGGGGGATTATAACCGGGGTGGGAGGGGAGTATAACCGGGGTGGGAGGGGGACTATATGCGGGGTGGGAGGGGATTATAACCGGGGTGGGAGTGGGATTATAACCGGGGTGGGAGGGGGACTATATGCGGGGTGGGAGGGGGAGTATAACCGGGGTGGGAGGGGGACTATATGCGGGGTGGGAGGGGACTATAACCGGGGTGGGAGGGGGATTATAACCGGGGTGGGAGGGGAGTATAACCGGGGTGGGAGTGGGACTATAACCGGGGTGGGAGGGGACTATAACCGGGATGGAAGGGGGATTATATCCAGGGTGGGAGGGGGATTATATCCAGGGTGGGAGGGGACTATAACCGGGGTGGGAGTGGGACTATAACCGGGGTGGGAGGGGGATTATAACCGGGGTGGGAGGGGAGTATAACCGGGGTGGAAGGGGGATTATAACCGGGGTGGGAGGGGAGTATAACCGGGGTGGGAGTGGGATTATAACCGGGGTGGAAGGGGGATTATATCCAGGGTGGGAGGGGGATTATATCCAGGGTGGGAGGGCACTATAACCGGGGTGGGAGGGGATTATAACCGGGTGGGAGGGGACTATAACCAGGGTGGGAGGGGATTATAACCGGGGTGGGAGGGGACTATAACCGGGGTAGAAGGGGATTATAACCGGGGTGGGAGGGGATTATAACTGGGGTGGGAGTGGGATTATAACCGGGGTGGAAGGGGGATTATAACCGGGGTGGGAGGGGATTATAACCGGGGTGGGAGGGGGATTATAACCGGGGTGGGAGGGGGACTATATGCGGGGTGGGAGGGGACTATAACCGGGGTGGGAGGGGGACTATATGCGGGGTGGGAGGGGACTATAACCGGGGTGGGAGGGGGACTATAACCGGGGTGGGAGGGGATTATAACCGGGGTGAGGGGGGAGTATAACCGGGGTGGGAGGGGGATTATAACCGGGGTAGGAGAGGACTATAACCGGGGTGGGAGGGGGACTATAACCGGGGTGGGAGGGGGATTATAACCGGGGTGAGGGGGGAGTATAACCGGGGTGGGAGGGGGATTATAACCGGGGTAGGAGAGGACTATAACCGGGGTGGGAGGGGGACTATAACCGGGGTGGGAGGGGATTATAACCGGGGTGGGAGGGGACTATAACCGGGGTGGGAGGGGATTATAACCGGGGTGAGAGGGGATTATAACCGGGGTGGGAGGGGGACTATAACCGGGGTGGGAGGGGGACTATAACCGGGGTGGGAGGGGACTATAACCGGGGTGGGAGGGGGATTATATCCAGGGTGGGAGGGGACTATAACCGGGGTGGGAGGGGGACTATAACCGGGGTGGGAGGGGACTATAACCGGGGTGGGAGGGGATTATAACCGGGGTGGGAGGGGGATTATAACCGGGGTGGGAGGGGATTATAACCGGGGTGGGAGGGGGATTATAACCGGGGTGGGAGGGGATTATAACCGGGGTGGGAGGGGATTATAACCGGGGTGGGAGGGGGATTATAACCGGGGTGAGGGGGGAGTATAACCGGGGTGGGAGGGGGATTATAACCGGGGTGGGAGGGGATTATAACTGGGGTGGGAGGGGACTATAACCGGGGTGGGAGGGGATTATAACCGGGGTGGGAGGGGATTATAACCGGGGTGGGAGGGGGATTATAACCGGGGTGGGAGGGGGATTATAACCGGGGTGGGAGGGGGATTATAACCGGGGTGGGAGGGGATTATAACCGGGGTGGGAGGGGATTATAACCGGGATGGGAGGGGATTATAACCGGGGTGGGAGGGGGACTATAACCGGGGTGGGAGGGCACTATAACCGGGGTGGGAGGGGGATTATAACCGGGGTGGGAGTGGGACTATAACCGGGGTGGGAGGGGATTATAACCGGGGTGGGAGGGGACTATAACGGGGTGGGAGGGGACTATAACCGGGGTGGGAGGGGACTATAACCTGGGTGGGAGGGGACTATAACCGGGGTGGGAGGGGGACTATAACCGGGGTGGGAGGGGACTATAACCGGGGTGGGAGGGGGATTATAACCGGGGTGGGAGTGGGACTATAACCGGGGTGGGAGGGGGTTATAACCGGGGCGGGAGGGGATTATAACCGGGGTGGGAGGGGGACTATAACCGGGGTGGGAGGGGACTATAACCGGGGTGGGAGGGGACTATAACCGGGGTGGGAGGGGACTATAACCGGGGTGGGGGGGGACTATAACCGGGGTGGGAGGGGACTATAACCGGGGTGGGAGGGGACTATAACCGGGGTGGGAGGGGACTATAACCGGGGTGGGAGGGGACTATAACCGGGGTGGGAGGGGGATTATAACCGGGGTGGGAGGGGGTTATAACCGGGGTGGGAGGGGACTATAACCGGGGTGGGAGGGGGATTATAACCGGGGTGGGAGTGGGACTATAACCGGGGTGGGAGGGGACTATAACCGGGGTGGGAGGGGGATTATAACCGGGGTGGGAGGGGACTATAACCGGGGTGGGAGGGGATTATAACCGGGGTGGGAGGGGATTATAACCGGGGTGGGAGGGGACTATAACCGGGGTGGGAGGGGACTATAACCGGGGTGGGAGGGGGATTATAACCGGGGTGGGAGGGGGTTATAACCGGGGTGGGAGGGGGACTATAACCGGGGTGGGAGGGGACTATAACCGGGGTGGGAGGGGATTATAACCGGGGTGGGAGGGGGTTATAACCGGGGTGGGAGTGGGACTATAACGGGGTGGGAGGGGACTATAACCGGGGTGGGAGGGGGTTATAACCGGGGTGGGAGGGGACTATAACCGGGGTGGGAGGGGGATTATAACCGGGGTGGGAGGGGACTATAACCGGGGTGGGAGGGGGACTATAACCGGGGTGGGAGGGGACTATAACCGGGGTGGGAGGGGACTATAACGGGGTGGGAGGGGACTATAACCGGATTGGGAGGGGATTATAACCGGGGTGGGAGGGGATTATAACCGGGGTGGGAGGGGGATTATAACCGGGGTGGGAGGGGGATTATAACCGGGGTGGGAGGGGATTATAACCGGGGTGGGAGGGGATTATAACCGGGGTGGGAGGGGGATTATAACCGGGGTGGGAGGGGGATTATAACCGGGGTGGGAGGGGATTATAACCGGGGTGGGAGGGGGATTATAACCGGGGTGGGAGGGGATTATAACCGGGGTGGGAGGGGGATTATAACCGGGGTGGGAGGGGATTATAACCGGGGTGAGGGGGGGGTTATAACCGGGGTGGGAGGGGACTATAACCGGGGTGGGAGGGGATTATAACCGGGGTGGGAGGGGGTTATAACCGGGGTGGGAGGGGGATTATAACCGGGGTGGGAGGGGATTATAACCGGGGTGGGAGGGGGTTATAACCGGGGTGGGAGGGGACTATAACCGGGGTGGGAGGGGGACTATAACCGGATTGGGAGGGGGATTATAACCGGGATGGTAGGGGGTTATAACCGGGGTGGGAGGGGTCTTTGATGATGTTGGCTGGGACAGTGGGAAGTGTAGACAGAGTCAGTAGTTGGGAGGCTGGTGATGGACTGGGCTGTGCTCACCACTCTCTGCAGTTTCTTACAGTCCAGGGCAGAGCAGTTACCATCCCAAGCTGTGATGTATCTGGATAGGATGCTCTCTACGGTGCACCTGTAAAAGTTTGGTCAGAGTCCTCGTGGACCTGTGGAATTTCCTTAGCCTCCTGAGGAATTAGGGGCTTTGCTGGGCTTTCTTGACCATAGTGTTAATGTGGGTGGACGATGACAGATAGTTGGTGATAGTCTTTTCAAAGAAATTGTGCTCTCGATAATCTTCACCTCAGCCCTACTGATATAGACAGGGGCATGCCCTCCACTCTGCTTCCTGAAGTCAATGACCAGCTCTTTCATTTTGCTGACATTGATGGAGATTGTTGTTCTTTACTCCATATCGCTAAGCACTGTATCTCCTTCCTGTACTCCATCTCGTCGTTGTTTGAGATCTGACCCAAAGCAGTGGTGTCGTCTGCAAACCTGTACATGGAGTTGCTGTGGAATTTAGCCACATGGTCATGTGTGTGTATAGGAGGGGACTGAGTACACAACCTGACAGGGCAGAGCAAAATTTGTGGATGATACTACAATAGGTGTGAAAGTAGGTGGAGATGAGGAGATAGAGAGTTTACAGATGGATATTGATAGGCTAGAACTAGGCAGGTGGAGTCTAATGTGGATAGCTGCAAGGATTATCCATTCTGGCTGGTCAGAAATAAAAGGGCAAATGATTCTTTAAATGGGAGTCAGATGTGAAAAGTGTCAGTGCAGAGGGATCTGGGTGTCCTGGTGCATGAATGTGATTTTGGAGAAGATTTGTAGCTCAAGTTGTGGTTGATTTGTTCTCGGATTGTTTTGTCACCGTGCTAGGTTAGATCAGCAGTCAGCCTCCGGTGAAGTGTTGGTGTTCTGACCCACTTGCTATTTATGTGCCTTGGTTGTGGTGGGCGATATCATTTCTGGTTCTGTTTCTGAGAGGTTGGTGAATGGGGTCCAAATCGATGTTGATGGGTTTGAATGCCAGGTGTCTCGGAATTTCTGTGCGTGTCGTTGTTTCGCCTGTCCCTGGATGGATGTATTGTCCCAGTCGAACTGGTATCCCTCTTTGTCTGTGTGTATGACACCAGTGAGAGTTATCTTTTGGTGGCTAGTTGATGCTCATGTATCCTGGTGGCTAGTTTCCTGCCCATCTGTCCAATGTAATGTTGCTTGCAGTCCCTGCAAGGTTATTTTTATATGATGTTCATTCTGCTGGCTGTGGGTATGAGATTGTTTAAATTCATCAGGAGCTGTTTCAGTGTGGTGGTAGGTTAGTGGGCTACCATGATGCCTAGGGGCCGGAGTAGTGTGGTCATCATCTGTGAAATGTCTTTGATGTATGTTCGGGTGGCTAAAGTCTCTGAGCATGTTATATCTTCCTGTTTAGGTCTGTTGTGCAGGAAATCAGTGGACTGTTTTTATCGGGTACCTGTTGTACCTGAATATTTTATATAGGTGTTTTTTTACTCAGCTTCTCATAGTTCCTGGGTGCTGCGGTCTGCTTTGTCCCACTTAAATCATGTCCTGATGCAGCTCCGTTTGTGGGTGTTGGGATGGTTGCTTCTGTAGTTGAGTATCTGCTCAGCGTGTGTGGCTGTCCTGTCGACCCTGGTCTGCAGCTCTCCATTGGCTTTTCGTTCTACTGTGACGTCTAGGAAGGGGAGTCAGTTCTTGTTTTCTTCCCCTTTGGTGAATTTTATACCAGTAAGGATGTTGTTTATGTGCTTGTGGGTTTCTCCTGGTTTGTTACGTTTCATGGTGACAAAGGTATCATCCATATAGCAGACCCAAAGTTGGGCTGGATCGTGGGAAGGGCTGTTAATTCTAACCTCTGCATAACTGCTTCTGCTATAAGTCCTGATATTGGTGATGCCATAGGCATCCCATTGATTTGTCTTAGATCTTGTCTTTGAAGGTGAAGTGAGTTACGAAGCACAGGTCTCCCAGTCTGAGGGTGCTGTCCTTGCTGATGGAGTTGGTGCTGTCTAGTGTTTGCGTCCTTGGTAGCGCGACCAGAGTTTCTTTGGCGAGGGTGATGTTTATAAAATGGAGAAATAGCAAGCGAGACAGAACACCAGCGCCTCATCGGAGGCTCACTGATGATGTTACCTACTGCGGTCTGAAAACGAACCTACCAGCTCAGTGGGCAAACCTCACAACCTTGTACATGAACCGCAGGAATAGGGAATAAGCCCAGAATGAGATAGACAGGTGGAATCCTGGCATTTATCGCGAAAGCACTGGTTTACAAAAGGAAAGAAGTGTTGTTCCAGTTATGAGGCCAGAGCTGGAGGATTGTGGGGCAAGTGCGGACCGCGGATGCTGGCGATCAGAGTCGAGAGTGTGGTGCTGGAAAAGCGCAGCCGGGGTCAGGCAGCATCCGAGGAGCAGGAGAGTCGATGTTTCAGGTATAAGCCCTTCATTGGGAGTGAGGGTGAGGATCTCATTCTTGATGAAGGGCTTATGCCCAAAATGTCGATGCTGCTGCTCCTCAGATGCTGCCTGACCCCGGCTGCGCTTTTCCAGCACCACCCTCTGGACCTGGGTCCAGTTCGAGACTCCTTACTAGCAGCACTGGAGGCAGGTCAGAGCAGAGTCACCCGGTCAGTTCCAGGGATGCAAAGGGCTGTTGGACGAGGAGCAGTTGGGCTTGTACCCTTCAGGAGAACGAGGATGGGTCTGGTCGAGGTACAGAGAATACCACAGGGGGATTGATCAAGGCGGACGTTGAGCAGATGCTCCCCCTTGTGGGGACCGAGAGGTCATGCAGCGAGAGAGGGTGGTAGGTTCAAAACCGAGATGAGGGGAAAGGACCTCTCTCTGAGGGTGGCGGATCAGTGGACCTCTCACTGCCCTGGAGTGTGGTAGAGGCAGGATCAGACAGCAGACAGCAGAGTGGGATAGGATGACGTTAAATGGCAGAATGGGCCGAAATGCCTCCCCACCTTCGTCATTCCTCCACTGAAAGCACGTGGCTGACGGCAGAGCACGAAAGGCACTACAGAAATGCGAGCGGCCAGGTGAGGACGCTCTGAGTTGTGGGGGCTCGGATCCGGGGTGCTCTGGGGAGTGCGTCAGGGGTCGGAGCTCGACAGGAGGGAGCCGTTTGGAAGCTAGCCATGACTAAACAGCGGGAGGAGCGAGGCGGGATTGCATCTGGGTAGCCTCCAGGCCTGTAACAAGCCGAGCTAGGCCCCGGCATCACCTGCCGAGCAACGGGGTCGAACAAAATAAACCGGAGCAGGGAACGCTGGAAAACCAGGCCTCGGCGAAAACAAACAAAGCTGCGAGCGACGAACACGTAAATCTGCCCCCGAAACGCAGAGTTCAGCGCAGCCCCAAATGTTTGAAGGCACTCCGCTCCAGGAACTGACGCGATTTGATCAGAATTTATCACCATTCCTGTTGCTAAGAAACAATTCCTCCACGTTAGTCGGATGAAGCAACTGCACTTGTCGAACAGCGCAGGGTGTAGCTGTACTGCAGTACAAACCACTCAGGGGACACAATCTCTAAATGGTCAGTTAACGGGCTGCCACTAGGGGGAGGTGTTTGACCGATGGACAACCGTCTCTCATCCATCCAACCACCCACACCCTCTATTGGCCACCATTTCGGAGGGTCCCCTGGGAATTCTTCCCAGTGCCCTGAGGGGAATAATTATTCCTCGGTTAATCCCTGTATCAGGTCAATAGAGTCGTGCAGCACGGAAACAGACCCTTCGGCCCTACTCGTCCATGCCGACCAATATCCGAACCTAATCTAGTCCCATTTGCCAGCATTTGGCCCATATCCCTCTCAGCCCTACCCTTATTCATACACCCAACCAGCTGCATTTTAAACTTTGTCATTGTACCAGCCTCCACCACTTCCTCTGGCAGCTCATTCCACACACGTACCACCCTCTGCGTGAAAAAGTTGCCCCTTAGGTCCCTTCCCCCTCTCACCTTAAACCTATGCCCTCTAGTTCTGGACTCCCCCACCCTGGGGAAAAGACCTTGGTGATTCACTCTATCCATGCCTCTCGTTATTTTATAAACCTCTATAAGGTCACCCCTCAGCTTCCGACGCTCCAGGGAAAACAGCCCCAGCCTGTTCAGCCCCTCCCTATAGCTCAAATCCTCCAACCCTGGCAATATCCTTGTAAATCGTTTCTGAACCCTTTCAAGTTTCACAACATCTTTCCAATAGGAAGGAGATCAGAATTGCACGCAATATTTCAATAGTGGCCTAACCAATGTCCTGTACAGCTGCAACATGACCTCCCAACTCCTGTACTCAATACTCTGACCAATAAAGGAAAGCATACCAAACACCTCCTTCACTATCCTATCTACCTGCAACTCCACTTTCAAGGAGCTATGAACCTGCACTCCAAGGTCTCTTTGTTCAGCAACACTCCCTAGGACCTTACCATTAAGTGTATAAGTCCTGCTAAGATTTACTTTCCCAAAATGCAGCACCTCACATTTATCTGAATTAAACTCCATCTGCCACTTCTCAGCCCATTGGCCCATCTGGTCCAGATCCTGTTGTAATCTGAGGTAACCCTCTTTGCTGTCCACTAAACCTCCAATTTTGGTGTCATCTGCAAACTTACTAACTGTACCTCTTATGCTCGCATCAAAATTATTTATGTAAATGACAAAAGGTCGAGGACCCAGCACCGATCCTTGTGGCACTCCACTGGTCACAGGCCTCCAGTCTAAAAAACAACCCTCCACCATCACCCTCTGTCTTCTACCTTTGAGCCAGTTCTGTATCCAAATGGCTAGTTCTACCTGTATTCCATGAGATCTAACCTTGCTAATCAGTCTCCCATGGGGAACCTTGTCAAACGCCTTACTGAAGTCCATATAGATCACATTTACTGCTCTGCCCTCATCAATCTTCTTTGTTACTTCTTCAAAAAACTCAATCAAGTTTGTGAGACATGATTTCCCACACACAAAGCCATGTTGACTATCCCGAATCAGTCCTTGCCTTTCCAAATACATGTACATCCTGTTCCTCAGGATTCCCTCCAACAACTTGCCCACCACTGACGTCAGGCTCACTGGTCTATAGTTCCCTGGCTTGTCTTTATCGCCCTTCTTAAACAGTGGCACCACGTTTGCCAACCTCCAGTCTTCCGGCACCTCACCTGTGACTATCGATGATACAAATATCTCAGTAAGAGGCCCAGCAATCACTTCTCTAGCTTCCCACAGAGTTCTCGGGTTCACCTGATCAGGTCCTGGGGATTTATCCACCTTTAACCGTTTCAAGACATCCAGCACTTCCTCCTCTGTAATATGGACATTTTGCAAGATGTTACCATCTATTTCCCTACAGTCTATATCTTCCATATCCTTTTCCACAGTAAATACTGATGCAAAATACTCATTTAGTATCTCGCCCATTTTCTGTGGCTCCACACAAAGGCTGCCTTGCTGATCTTTGAGGGGCCCTATTCTCTCCCTAGTTACCCTTTTGTCCTTAATATATTTGTAAAACCCCTTTAAATTCTCCTTAATTCTATTTGCTAAAGCTATCTCATGTCCCCTTTTTGCCCTCCTGATTTCCCTCTTAAGTATACTCCTACTGCCTTTATACTCTTCTAAGGATTCACTTGATCTATCCTGTCTGTACCTGACATATGCTTCCTTCTTTTTCTTAACCAAACCCTCAATTTCTTTAGTCATCCAGCATTCCCTCTACCTACCAGCCTTCCCTTTCACCCTGACAGGAATATACTGTCTCTGGATTCTCATTATCTCATTTCTGAAGGCTTCCCATTTTCCAGCCATCCCTTTACCTGCGAACATCTGCCTCCAATCAGCTTTCGAAAGTTCTTGCCTAATACCGTCAAAATTGGCCTTTCTCCAATTTAGAACTTCAACTTTTAGATCTGGTCTATCCTTTTCCATCACTATTTTAAATCTAATAGAATTATGGTCACTGGCCCCAAAGTGCTCCCCCACTGACACCTCAGTCACCTGCCCTGCCTTACTTCCCAAGAGTAGGTCAAGTTTTACACCTCTAGTAGGTACATCCACATACCGAATCAGAAAATTGTCTTATACACACTTAACAAATTCCTCTCCATCTAAACCTTTAACACTATGGCAGTCCCAGTCGATGTTTGGAAAGTTAAAATCCCCTCATAACTACCCTATTATTCTTACAGATAGCTGAGATCTCCTTACAAGTTTGTTTCTCAATTTTCTTCTGACTATTAGGGGGTCTATAATACAATCCCAATAAGGTGATCATCCCTTTCTTATTTCTCTGTTCCACCCAAATAACTTCCCTGGATGTATTTCCGGGAATATCCTCCCTCAGCACAGCTGTAATGCTATCCCTTATCAAAAATGCCACTCCCCCTCCTCTCTTGCCTCCCTTTCTATCCTTCCTGTAGCATTTGTATCCTGGAACATTAAACTGCCAGTCCTGCCCATCCCTGAGCCATGTTTCTGTAATTGCTATGATATCCCAGTCCCATGTTCCTAACCATGCCCTGAGTTCATCTGCATTCCCTGTTAGGCCCCTTGCATTGAAATAAATGCAGTTTAATTTATTAGTCCTACCTTGTCCCTGCCTGCCCTGACTGTTTGATTCACTTCTGTTCTCAGTTGTACCCGTCTCAGTTCGATCTCTTTCCTCACTATCTCCCTGCGTCCCACCTCCCCACCTTACTAGTTTAAATCCTCCCAAGCAGTTCTAGCAAATCTCCCTGCTAGTATATTAGTCTCCTTCCAAATCAGGTGCAATCCATCCTTCTTGTACAGGTCACTTCTACCCCAAAAGAGATTCCAATGATCCAAAAACATGAATCCTTCTCCGATACACCAGCTCCTCAGCCATGCATTCATCTGCTCTATCCTCCTATTCCTGCCCTCACTAGCTCGTAGCACTGGGAGTAATCTGGATATTACTACCCTTGAAGACTTCCTTTTTAAATTTCTGCCGAACTCTCTGTTATTGTAACTTGTTTCCTCATAAAGGTGGGACTGTTTTGCATTGGGACCGGCTTGTGTTCGTAGTGATTTGACCACCTCGGTATTGTGGGACACCTGGGAGAAAACATTCATAACGTTCTAGTCGGAGTTGTCTCACCTGTTTAAGTAGGCACTAGACAGTGATTTGGATGTGAACATATTAGGTACAGTTAGTAAGTTTGCAGATGACACCAGAATTGGAGGTGGACAGCGAAGAGGGTTACCTCAGAGTGCAATGGGATCTGGATCAGATGGGCCAATGGGCTGAGAAGTGGCAAATGGAGTTTAATTTAGATAAATGTGAGTTGCTGCATTTTGGGAAAGCAAATCTTAGCAGGACTTATACACTTAATGGTAAGATCCTAGGGAGTGTTGCTGAACAAAGAGACCTTGGAGTGCAGGTTCATAGCTCCTTGAAAGTGGGGTCGCAGGTAGATAGGATAGTGAAGGCAGCGTTTGGTATGCTTTCCTTTATTGGTCAGAGTATTGAGTACAGGAGTTGGGAGGTCATGTTGCGGCTGTACAAGACATTGGTTAGGCCACTGTTGGAATATTGCATGTAATTCTGCTCTCCTTCCTATCGGAAAGATGTTGTGAAACTTGAATGGGTTCAGAAAAGATTTACAAGGATGTTGCCAGGGTTGGAGGATTTGAGCTATAGGGAGAAGCTGAACAGGCTGGGGCTGTTTTCCCTGGAGCGTCGGAGGCTGAGGGGTGACCTTATAGAGGTTTATAAAATTATGAGGGGCATTGATAGGGTAAATAGGCAAAGTCTTTTCCCTGGGGTCGGGGAGTCCAGAACTAGAGGGCATAGGTTTAGGGTGAGAGGGGAAAGATATAAAAGGGACCTAAGGGGCAACTTTTTCACTCAGAGGGTGGTACGTGTATGGAATGAGCTGCCAGAGGATGTGGTGGAGGCTGGTACAATTGCAATATTTAAGAGGCATTTGGATGGGTATATGATTAGGAAGGGTTTGGAGGGATATGGGCCGGGTGCTGGCAGGTGGGACTAGATTGGGTTGGGTTATCTGGTTGGCATGGATGGGTTGGGCTGAAGGGTCTGTTTCCGTGCTGTACATCTCTATGACTCTAATAACCTTTATATAATAAACATACTCTCTCTAATCCTATTCAGCCCCTTAAGCTTACAATATGACCCAAGGCTCTTGTAGATTTACACAGTCACTCTGTCTCTGTCTGTGCACAGCTGCTTTCTCTCTCCCACCCCCCCCCACCTCTCTCTCTCTCTTCCTCCCTCCCTCTCTTCCTCCTTCTCTCTAAATCTCTCTAACTCTCTATCTCTTTCTATCTCTCTCTATCTTGCTCTCTATCTCTCTCTCTATCTATCTATCTCTCTCTCTGTCTCTCTCTCTATCTCTCTCGCTGTCTCTCTCACTCTCGCTATCTTTCTCTCTCTCTCTCTCTCTATCTCTCTCTCTATCTCGCTCTCTCTCTCTCTATCTCTCGCTATCTCTCTCTCTATCTCTCTCTCGCTCTCTATCTCGCTCTCTATCTCGCTCTCTATCTCGCTCTCTATCTCGCTCTCTATCTCGCTCTCTATCTCACTCTCTATCTATCTCTCTCGCACTCTATCCCTCTCTTGCTCTCTATCTCGCTCTCTATCTTGCTCTCTATCTATCTCTCTCGCTCTCTATCTCTCTCTCTCTCTCTATCCCCCTCTCGCTCTCCCTGAATGGCCCAGCTGGTTTCTCCCCCTTGCCACACTAGTCTCCTCAGAAAGTCTAATAGGGTCTAAGAGAGCAGGCTGCAGGCCAACCCTGTTTTTCATACCTTTTTAGATGGTTTGCTGGGAACTTTCTATGGTTCTGGCCAATCAGGGGGACACACTTAATAGTTTGAAACATTGTCAACCATTTGGACGTCAGTCTCTTTGTGTAGCAGGAGCCAGTGCCTTTCTGTCTGGGCCTGCCGTTGTTTGGTGGGTAAGTTGTTGGTGGGTAAGTTGTTGGTGGGTAAGTTGTTGGTGGGTAAGTTGTTGGTGGGTAAGTTGTTGGTGGGTACGTTGTTTGGTGGGTAAGTTGTTTGGTGGGTAAGTTGGTGGGTAAGTTGTTTGGTGGGTAGGTTGTTGGTGGGTAAGTTGTTGGTGGGTAAGTTGTTGGTGGGTAAGTTGTTTGGTGGGTAAGTTGTTGGTGGGTAA
The DNA here is from genome assembly GCF_037043375.1 of Chiloscyllium plagiosum. Lineage (NCBI taxonomy): Eukaryota > Metazoa > Chordata > Chondrichthyes > Orectolobiformes > Hemiscylliidae > Chiloscyllium > Chiloscyllium plagiosum. Next base: position 7,007,670 of record NW_028270182.1, read on the forward strand.
GTTGTTGGTGGGTAAGTTGTTGGTGGGTAAGTTGTTTGGTGGGTAAGTTGTTGGTGGGTAAGTTGGTGGGTAAGTTGTTGGTGGGTAAGTTGTTGGTGGGTAAGTTGTTTGGTGGGTAGGTTGTTGGTGGGTAAGTTGTTGGTGGGTAAGTTGTTGGTGGGTAAGTTGTTTGGTGGGTAGGTTGTTGGTGGGTAAGTTGTTGGTGGGTAAGTTGTTGGTGGGTAAGTTGTTGGTGGGTAAGTTGTTGGTGGGTAAGTTGTTGGTGGGTAAGTTGTTTGGTGGGTAGGTTGTTGGTGGGTAGGTTGTTGGTGGGTAAGTTGTTGGTGGGTAAGTTGTTGGTGGGTAAGTTGTTTGGTGGGTAGGTTGTTGGTGGGTAGGTTGTTGGTGGGTAAGTTGTTTGGTGGGTAGGTTGTTGGTGGGTAGGTTGTTGGTGGGTAGGTTGTTGGTGGGTAAGTTGTTGGTGGGTAAGTTGTTGGTGGGTAAGTTGTTTGGTGGGTAGGTTGTTGGTGGGTAGGTTGTTGGTGGGTAAGTTGTTTGGTGGGTAGGTTGTTGGTGGGTAGGTTGTTGGTGGGTAAGTTGTTGGTGGGTAAGTTGTTGGTGGGTAAGTTGTTTGGTGGGTAGGTTGTTGGTGGGTAGGTTGTTGGTGGGTAAGTTGTTTGGTGGGTAGGTTGTTGGTGGGTAGGTTGTTGGTGGGTAGGTTGTTGGTGGGTAAGTTGTTGGTGGGTAAGTTGTTGGTGGGTAAGTTGTTTGGTGGGTAGGTTGTTGGTGGGTAGGTTGTTGGTGGGTAAGTTGTTGGTGGGTAAGTTGTTGGTGGGTAAGTTGTTGGTGGGTAAGTTGTTTGGTGGGTAAGTTGTTTGGTGGGTAAGTTGTTGGTGGGTAAGTTGTTGGTGGGTAAGTTGTTGGTGGGTAAGTTGTTTGGTGGGTAAGTTGTTGGTGGGTAAGTTGGTGGGTAAGTTGTTGGTGGGTAAGTTGTTGGTGGGTAAGTTGTTTGGTGGGTAGGTTGTTGGTGGGTAAGTTGTTGGTGGGTAAGTTGTTGGTGGGTAAGTTGTTTGGTGGGTAGGTTGTTGGTGGGTAGGTTGTTGGTGGGTAGGTTGTTGGTGGGTAAGTTGTTGGTGGGTAAGTTGTTGGTGGGTAAGTTGTTTGGTGGGTAAGTTGTTTGGTGGGTAAGTTGTTGGTGGGTAAATTGTTGGTGGGTAAGTTGTTGGTGGGTAAGTTGTTGGTGGGTAAGTTGTTTGGTGGGTAAGTTGTTGGTGGGTAAATTGTTGGTGGGTAAATTGTTTGGTGGGTAAGTTGTTGGTGGGTAAGTTGTTGGTGGGTAAATTGTTGGTGGGTAAGTTGTTTGGTGGGTAAGTTGTTGGTGGGTAAGTTGTTGGTGGGTAAGTTGTTGGTGGGTAAGTTGTTGGTGGGTAAGTTGTTTGGTGGGTAAGTTGTTGGTGGGTAAGTTGTTTGGTGGGTAGGTTGTTGGTGGGTAGGTTGTTGGTGGGTAAGTTGTTTGGTGGGTAAGTTGTTGGTGGGTAAGTTGTTTGGTGGGTAAGTTGTTTAGTGGGTAAGTTGTTGGTGGGTAAATTGTTGGTGGGTAAGTTGTTGGTGGGTAAGTTGTTTGGTGGGTAAGTTGTTGGTGGGTAAGTTGTTTGGTGGGTAAGTTGGTGGGTAAGTTGTTGGTGGGTAAGTTGTTGGTGGGTAAGTTGTTTAGTGGGTAAGTTGTTGGTGGGTAAGTTGTTGGTGGGTAAGTTGTTTGGTGGGTAAGTTGTTGGTGGGTAAGTTGTTGGTGGGTAAGTTGTTTGGTGGGTAAGTTGTTGGTGGGTAAGTTGTTTGGTGGGTAAGTTGGTGGGTAAGTTGTTGGTGGGTAAGTTGTTGGTGGGTAAGTTGTTTGGTGGGTAAGTTGTTGGTGGGTAAGTTGTTTGGTGGGTAAGTTGGTGGGTAAGTTGTTGGTGGGTAAGTTGTTGGTGGGTAAGTTGTTTAGTGGGTAAGTTGTTGGTGGGTAAGTTGTTGGTGGGTAAGTTGTTGGTGGGTAAGTTGTTTGGTGGGTAAGTTGGTGGTGGGTAAGTTGTTGGTGGGTAAGTTGTTGGTGGGTAAGTTGTTGGTGGGTAAGTTGTTTAGTGGGTAAGTTGTTGGTGGGTAAGTTGTTGGTGGGTAAGTTGTTGGTGGGTAAGTTGTTGGTGGGTAAGTTGTTTGGTGGGTAAGTTGTTGGTGGGTAAGTTGTTGGTGGGTAAGTTGTTGGTGGGTAAGTTGTTTGGTGGGTAAGTTGTTGGTGGGTAAGTTGTTGGTGGGTAAGTTGTTGGTGGGTAAGTTGTTGGTGGGTAAGTTGTTTAGTGGGTAAGTTGTTGGTGGGTAAGTTGTTGGTGGGTAAGTTGTTGGTGGGTAAGTTGTTTGGTGGGTAAGTTGGTGGGTAAGTTGTTGGTGGGTAAGTTGTTGGTGGGTAAGTTGTTTAGTGGGTAAGTTGTTGGTGGGTAAGTTGTTGGTGGGTAAGTTGTTTGGTGGGTAAGTTGGTGGGTAAGTTGTTGGTGGGTAAGTTGTTGGTGGGTAAGTTGTTTGGTGGGTAAGTTGTTGGTGGGTAAGTTGTTGGTGGGTAAGTTGTTGGTGGGTAAGTTGTTGGTGGGTAAGTTGTTTGGTGGGTAAGTTGTTGGTGGGTAAGTTGTTGGTGGGTAAGTTGTTGGTGGGTAAGTTGTTGGTGGGTAAGTTGGTGGGTAAGTTGTTGGTGGGTAAGTTGTTGGTGGGTAAGTTGTTGGTGGGTAAGTTGTTGGTGGGTAAGTTGGTGGGTAAGTTGTTGGTGGGTAAGTTGTTTGGTGGGTAAGTTGTTTGGTGGGTAAGTTGTTGGTGGGTAAGTTGTTTGGTGGGTAAGTTGTTTGGTGGGTAAGTTGTTGGTGGGTAAGTTGTTTGGTGGGTAAGTTGTTGGTGGGTAAGTTGTTGGTGGGTAAGTTGTTGGTGGGTAAATTGTTGGTGGGTAAGTTGTTGGCGGGTAAGTTGTTTGGTGGGTAAGTTGTTGGTGGGTAAGTTGTTGGTGGGTAAGTTGTTGGTGGGTAAGTTGTTTGGTGGGTAAGTTGTTTGGTGGGTAAGTTGTTGGTGGGTAAGTTGTTGGTGGGTAAGTTGTTTGGCGGGTAAGTTGTTGGTGGGTAAGTTGTTTGGTGGGTAAGTTGTTTGGTGGGTAAGTTGTTGGTGGGTAAGTTGTTGGTGGGTAAGTTGTTGGTGGGTAAGTTGTTTGGTGGGTAAGTTGTTGGTGGGTAAGTTGTTGGTGGGTAAGTTGTTGGTGGGTAAGTTGTTGGTGGGTAAGTTGTTGGTGGGTAAGTTGTTGGTGGGTAAGTTGTTTGGTGGGTAAGTTGTTGGTGGGTATGTTGTTGGTGGGTAAGTTGTTGGTGGGTAAGTTGTTTGGTGGGTAAGTTGTTTGGTGGGTAAATTGTTGGTGGGTAAGTTGTTTAGTGGGTAAGTTGTTGGTGGGTAAGTTGTTGGTGGATAAGTTGTTTAGTGGGTAAGTTGTTGGTGGGTAAGTTGTTTGGTGGGTAAGTTGTTTGGTGGGTAAGTTGTTTGGTGGGTAAGTTGTTTGGTGGGTAAGTTGTTGGTGGGTAAGTTGTTGGTGGGTAAGTTGTTTGGTGGGTAAGTTGTTTGGTGGGTAAGTTGTTTGGTGGGTAAGTTGTTGGTGGGTAAGTTGTTGGTGGGTAAGTTGTTTGGTGGGTAAGTTGTTGGTGGGTAAGTTGTTTGGTGGGTAAGTTGTTTGGTGGGTAAGTTGTTGGTGGGTAAGTTGTTGGTGGGTAAGTTGTTGGTGGGTAAGTTGTTGGTGGGTAAGTTGTTTAGTGGGTAAGTTGTTGGTGGGTAAGTTGTTGGTGGGTAAGTTGTTGGTGGGTAAGTTGTTGGTGGGTAAGTTGTTTGGTGGGTAGGTTGTTGGTGGGTAAGTTGTTGGTGGGTAAGTTGTTGGTGGGTAAGTTGTTTGGTGGGTAGGTTGTTGGTGGGTAAGTTGTTTGGTGGGTAAGTTGTTTGGTGGGTAGGTTGTTGGTGGGTAAGTTGTTTGGTGGGTAAGTTGTTTGGTGGGTAGGTTGTTGGTGGGTAAGTTGTTTGGTGGGTAAGTTGTTTGGTGGGTAGGTTGTTGGTGGGTAAGTTGTTTGGTGGGTAAGTTGTTTGGTGGGTAAGTTGTTTGGTGGGTAGGTTGTTGGTGGGTAAGTTGTTTGGTGGGTAAGTTGTTTGGTGGGTAGGTTGTTGGTGGGTAAGTTGTTTGGTGGGTAAGTTGTTTGGTGGGTAGGTTGTTGGTGGGTAAGTTGTTTGGTGGGTAAGTTGTTTGGTGGGTAAGTTGTTGGTGGGTAAGTTGTTTGGTGGGTAAGTTGTTGGTGGGTAAGTTGTTTGGTGGGTAAGTTGTTGGTGGGTAAGTTGTTGGTGGGTAAGTTGTTTGGTGGGTAAGTTGTTGGTGGGTAAGTTGTTGGTGGGTAAGTTGTTGGTGGGTAAGTTGTTTGGTGGGTAAGTTGTTGGTGGGTAAGTTGTTTGGTGGGTAAGTTGTTTGGTGGGTAAGTTGTTTGGTGGGTAAGTTGTTTGGTGGGTAAGTTGTTGGTGGGTAAATTGTTTGGTGGGTAAGTTGTTGGTGGGTAAGTTGTTTGGTGGGTAAGTTGTTTGGTGGGTAAGTTGTTTGGTGGGTAAGTTGTTTGGTGGGTAAGTTGTTTGGTGGGTAAGTTGTTGGTGGGTAAGTTGTTTGGTGGGTAAGTTGTTGGTGGGTAAGTTGTTGGTGGGTAAGTTGTTTGGTGGGTAAGTTGTTGGTGGGTAAGTTGTTTGGTGGGTAAGTTGTTTGGTGGGTAAGTTGTTGGTGGGTAAGTTGTTGGTGGGTAAGTTGTTTGGTGGGTAAGTTGTTGGTGGGTAAGTTGTTGGTGGGTAAGTTGTTTGGTGGGTAAGTTGTTTGGTGGGTAAGTTGTTGGTGGGTAAGTTGTTTGGTGGGTAAGTTGTTGGTGGGTAAGTTGTTGGTGGGTAAGTTGTTTGGTGGGTAAGTTGTTGGTGGGTAAGTTGTTGGTGGGTAAGTTGTTTGGTGGGTAAGTTGTTTGGTGGGTAAGTTGTTGGTGGGTAAGTTGTTGGTGGGTAAGTTGTTTGGTGGGTAAGTTGTTGGTGGGTAAGTTGTTTGGTGGGTAAGTTGTTTGGTGGGTAAGTTGTTGGTGGGTAAGTTGTTGGTGGGTAAGTTGTTGGTGGGTAAGTTGTTTGGTGGGTAAGTTGTTGGTGGGTAAGTTGTTTGGTGGGTAAGTTGTTTGGTGGGTAAGTTGTTGGTGGGTAAGTTGTTGGTGGGTAAGTTGTTGGTGGGTAAGTTGTTTGGTGGGTAAGTTGTTTGGTGGGTAAGTTGTTGGTGGGTAAGTTGTTGGTGGGTAAGTTGTTGGTGGGTAGGTTGTTGGTGGGTAAGTTGTTTGGTGGGTAAGTTGTTGGTGGGTAAGTTGTTGGTGGGTAAGTTGTTTGGTGGGTAAGTTGTTGGTGGGTAAGTTGTTTGGTGGGTAAGTTGTTTGGTGGGTAAGTTGTTGGTGGGTAAGTTGTTGGTGGGTAAGTTGTTTGGTGGGTAAGTTGTTTGGTGGGTAAGTTGTTTGGTGGGTAAGTTGTTGGTGGGTAAGTTGTTGGTGGGTAAGTTGTTGGTGGGTAAGTTGTTGGTGGGTAAGTTGTTTGGTGGGTAAGTTGTTTGGTGGGTAAGTTGTTTGGTGGGTAAGTTGTTGGTGGGTAAGTTGTTTGGTGGGTAAGTTGTTGGTGGGTAAGTTGTTGGTGGGTAAGTTGTTGGTGGGTAAGTTGTTGGTGGGTAGGTTGTTTGGTGGGTAAGTTGTTGGTGGGTAAGTTGTTGGTGGGTAAGTTGTTTGGTGGGTAAGTTGTTGGTGGGTAAGTTGTTTAGTGGGTAAGTTGTTGGTGGGTAAGTTGTTGGTGGGTAAGTTGTTGGTGGGTAAGTTGTTGGTGGGTAAGTTGTTTGGTGGGTAAGTTGTTTGGTGGGTAAGTTGTTGGTGGGTAAGTTGTTGGTGGGTAAGTTGTTGGTGGGTAAGTTGTTTGGTGGGTAAGTTGTTGGTGGGTAAGTTGTTGGTGGGTAAGTTGTTGGTGGGTAAATTGTTGGTGGGTAAGTTGTTGGTGGGTAAGTTGTTTGGTGGGTAAGTTGTTGGTGGGTAAGTTGTTGGTGGGTAAATTGTTGGTGGGTAAGTTGTTTGGTGGGTAAGTTGTTGGTGGGTAAGTTGTTGGTGGGTAAGTTGTTGGTGGGTAAGTTGTTGGTGGGTAAGTTGTTTGGTGGGTAAATTGTTGGTGGGTAAGTTGTTGGTGGGTAAGTTGTTGGTGGGTAAGTTGTTGGTGGGTAAATTGTTGGTGGGTAAGTTGTTTGGTGGGTAAGTTGTTGGTGGGTAAGTTGTTGGTGGGTAAGTTGTTGGTGGGTAAATTGTTGGTGGGTAAGTTGTTTGGTGGGTAAGTTGTTGGTGGGTAAGTTGTTGGTGGGTAAGTTGTTGGTGGGTAAGTTGTTGGTGGGTAAGTTGTTTGGTGGGTAAGTTGTTTGGTGGGTAAGTTGTTGGTGGGTAAGTTGTTGGTGGGTAAATTGTTGGTGGGTAAGTTGTTGGTGGGTAAGTTGTTTGGTGGGTAAGTTGTTTGGCGGGTAAGTTGTTGGTGGGTAAGTTGTTGGTGGGTAAGTTGTTGGTGGGTAAATTGTTGGTGGGTAAGTTGTTGGTGGGTAAATTGTTGGTGGGTAAGTTGTTTGGTGGGTAAGTTGTTGGTGGGTAAGTTGTTGGTGGGTAAGTTGTTGGTGGGTAAGTTGTTGGTGGGTAAGTTGTTTGGTGGGTAAGTTGTTTGGTGGGTAAGTTGTTGGTGGGTAAGTTGTTGGTGGGTAAATTGTTGGTGGGTAAGTTGTTGGTGGGTAAGTTGTTTGGTGGGTAAGTTGTTTGGCGGGTAAGTTGTTGGTGGGTAAGTTGTTGGTGGGTAAGTTGTTTGGTGGGTAAGTTGTTGGTGGGTAAGTTGTTTAGTGGGTAAGTTGTTGGTGGGTAAGTTGTTTAGTGGGTAAGTTGTTGGTGGGTAAGTTGTTTAGTGGGTAAGTTGTTGGTGGGTAAGTAGTTGGTGTGTAAGTTGTTTGGTGGGTAAGTTGTTGGTGGGTAAGTTGTTTAGTGGGTAAGTTGTTGGTGGGTAAGTAGTTGGTGTGTAAGTTGTTTGGTGGGTAAGTTGTTGGTGGGTAAGTTGTTGGTGGGTAAGTTGTTGGTGGGTAAGTTGTTGGTGGGTAAGTTGTTTGGTGGGTAAGTTGTTTGGTGGGTAAGTTGTTGGTGGGTAAGTTGTTTAGTGGGTAAGTTGTTTGGTGGGTAAGTTGTTGGTGGGTAAGTTGTTGGTGGGTAAGTTGTTGGTGGGTAAGTTGTTTGGTGGGTAAATTGTTGGTGGGTAAGTTGTTTGGTGGGTAAGTTGTTGGTGGGTAAGTTGTTGGTGGGTAAATTGTTGGTGGGTAAGTTGTTTGGTGGGTAGGTTGTTGGTGGGTAGGTTGTTGGTGGGTAGGTTGTTGGTGGATAAGTTGTTGGTGGGTAAGTTGTTGGTGGGTAAGTTGTTGGTGGGTAAATTGTTGGTGGGTAAGTTGTTGGTGGGTAAGTTGTTGGTGGGTAAGTTGTTTGGTGGGTAAGTTGTTTGGTGGGTAAGTTGTTGGTGGGTAAGTTGTTTGGTGGGTAGGTTGTTGGTGGGTAAGTTGTTTGGTGGGTAAGTTGTTGGTGGGTAAGTTGTTGGTGGGTAAGTTGTTTGGTGGGTAAATTGTTGGTGGGTAAATTGTTGGTGGGTTAGTTGTTTGGTGGGTAAGTTGTTTGGTGGGTAAGTTGTTGGTGGGTAAGTTGTTTGGTGGGTAAGTTGTTGGTGGGTAAGTTGTTTGGTGGGTAGGTTGTTGGTGGGTAAGTTGTTTGGTGGGTAAGTTGTTGGTGGGTAAGTTGTTTGGTGGGTAGGTTGTTGGTGGGTAAGTTGTTTGGTGGGTAAGTTGTTGGTGGGTAAGTTGTTGGTGGGTAAGTTGTTGGTGGGTAAATTGTTGGTGGGTAAGTTGTTTGGTGGGTAAGTTGTTGGTGGGTAAGTTGTTGGTGGGTAGGTTGTTGGTGGGTAAGTTGTTTGGTGGGTAAGTTGTTGGTGGGTAGGTTGTTGGTGGGTAAGTTGTTTGGTGGGTAAGTTGTTGGTGGGTAAGTTGTTTGGTGGGTAAGTTGTTTGGTGGGTAAGTTGTTGGTGGGTAAGTTGTTGGTGGGTAAGTTGTTGGTGGGTAAGTTGTTTGGTGGGTAGGTTGTTGGTGGGTAGGTTGTTGGTGGGTAGGTTGTTGGTGGGTAAGTTGTTGGTGGGTAAGTTGTTGGTGGGTAAGTTGTTGGTGGGTAATTGTTGGTGGGTAAGTTGTTGGTGGGTAAATTGTTGGTGGGTTAGTGGTTTGGCGGGTAAGTTGTTGGTGGGTAAGTTGTTGGTGGGTAAGTTGTTGGTGGGTAAGTTGTTTAGTGGGTAAGTTGTTGGTGGGTAAGTTGTTTAGTGGGTAAGTTGTTTGGTGGGTAAGTTGTTGGTGGGTAAGTTGTTTGGTGGGTAAGTTGTTTGGTGGGTAAGTTGTTGGTGGGTAAGTTGTTGGTGGGTAAGTTGTTTGGTGGGTAAGTTGTTTAGTGGGTAAGTTGTTTGGTGGGTAAGTTGTTGGTGGGTAAGTTGTTTGGTGGGTAAGTTGTTTAGTGGGTAAGTTGTTGGTGGGTAAGTTGTTGGTGGGTAAGTTGTTGGTGGGTAAGTTGTTTGGTGGGTAAGTTGTTTGGTGGGTAGGTTGTTTGGTGGGTAAGTTGTTTGGTGGGTAAGTTGTTTGGTGGGTAAGTTGTTGGTGGGTAAGTTGTTGGTGGATAAGTTGTTTGGTGGGTAAGTTGTTGGTGGGTAAGTTGTTTGGTGGGTAAGTTGTTGGTGGGTAAGTTGTTGGTGGGTAAGTTGTTGGTGGGTAAGTTGTTGGTGGGTAAGTTGTTGGTGGATAAGTTGTTTGGTGGGTAAGTTGTTGGTGGGTAAGTTGTTGGTGGGTAAGTTGTTGGTGGGTAAGTTGTTGGTGGGTAAGTTGTTGGTGGGTTAGTTGTTTGGTGGGTAGGTTGTTTGGTGGGTAAGTTGTTGGTGGGTAAGTTGTTTGGTGGGTAAGTTGTTGGTGGGTAAGTTGTTGGTGGGTTAGTTGTTTGGTGGGTAGGTTGTTGGTGGGTAAGTTGTTGGTGGGTTAGTTGTTTGGTGGGTAGGTTGTTTGGTGGGTAAGTTGTTGGTGGGTAAGTTGTTTGGTGGGTAAGTTGTTGGTGGGTAAGTTGTTGGTGGGTTAGTTGTTTGGTGGGTAGGTTGTTGGTGGGTAAGTTGTTTAGTGGGTAAGTTGTTGGTGGGTAAGTTGTTTGGTGGGTAAGTTGTTGGTGGGTAAGTTGTTGGTGGGTAAGTTGTTTGGTGGGTAAGTTGTTGGTGGGTAAGTTGTTGGTGGATAAGTTGTTTGGTGGGTAAGTTGTTGGTGGGTAAGTTGTTGGTGGGTTAGTTGTTTGGTGGGTAGGTTGTTTGGTGGGTAAGTTGTTGGTGCGTAAGTTGTTTGGTGGGTAAGTTGTTGGTGGGTAAGTTGTTGGTGGGTAAGTTGTTTGGTGGGTAAGTTGTTTGGTGGGTAAATTGTTGGTGGGTAAGTTGTTTGGTGGGTAAGTTGTTGGTGGGTAAGTTGTTTGGTGGGTAGGTTGTTGGTGGGTAAGTTGTTTGGTGGGTAAGTTGTTGGTGGGTAAGTTGTTGGTGGGTAAGTTGTTTAGTGGGTAAGTTGTTGGTGGGTTAGTTGTTTGGTGGGTAGGTTGTTGGTGGGTAAGTTGTTTAGTGGGTAAGTTGTTGGTGGGTAAGTTGTTGGTGGGTAAGTTGTTTGGTGGGTAAGTTGTTGGTGGGTAAGTTGTTGGTGGGTTAGTTGTTTGGTGGGTAGGTTGTTTGGTGGGTAAGTTGTTGGTGGGTAAGTTGTTTGGTGGGTAAGTTGTTGGTGGGTAAGTTGTTTGGTGGGTAGGTTGTTTGGTGGGTAAGTTGTTGGTGGGTAAGTTGTTTGGTGGGTAAATTGTTGGTGGGTAAGTTGTTGGTGGGTAAGTTGTTGGTGGGTAAGTTGTTGGTGGGTAAGTTGTTTAGTGGGTAAGTTGTTGGTGGGTTAGTTGTTTTGTGGGTAGGTTGTTGGTGGGTAAGTTGTTTAGTGGGTAAGTTGTTGGTGGGTAAGTTGTTGGTGGGTAAGTTGTTTGGTGGGTAAGTTGTTGGTGGGTAAGTTGTTGGTGGGTTAGTTGTTTGGTGGGTAGGTTGTTTGGTGGGTAGGTTGTTGGTGGGTAAGTTGTTTGGTGGGTAAGTTGTTGGTGGGTAAGTTGTTGGTGGATAAGTTGTTTGGGGGGTAAGTTGTTGGTGGGTAAGTTGTTTAGTGGGTAAGTTGTTGGTGGGTAAGTTGTTGGTGGGTAAGTTGTTTGGTGGGTAAGTTGTTGGTGGGTAAGTTGTTTGGTGGGTAAGTTGTTTGGTGGGTAAATTGTTGGTGGGTAAATTGTTGGTGGGTTAGTTGTTTGGTGGGTAAGTTGTTGGTGGGTAAGTTGTTTGGTGGGTAAGTTGTTTGGTGGGTAAATTGTTGGTGGGTAAATTGTTGGTGGGTTAGTTGTTTGGTGGGTAAGTTGTTGGCGGGTAAGTTGTTGGTGGGTAAGTTGTTTGGTGGGTAGGTTGTTGGTGGGTAAGTTGTTTGGTGGGTAAGTTGTTGGTGGGTAAGTTGTTGGTGGGTAAGTTTGTTGGTGGGTAAGTTGTTGGTGGGTAAGTTGTTGGTGGGTAAGTTGTTGGTGGGTAAGTTGTTTGGTGGGTAGGTTGTTGGTGGGTAAGTTGTTTGGTGGGTAAGTTGTTGGTGGGTAAGTTGTTTGGTGGGTAGGTTGTTGGTGGGTAAGTTGTTTGGTGGGTAAGTTGTTGGTGGGTAAGTTGTTGGTGGGTAAGTTGTTTGGTGGGTAGGTTGTTGGTGGGTAAGTTTGTTGGTGGGTAAGTTGTTGGTGGGTAAGTTGTTGGTGGGTAAGTTGTTTGGTGGGTAGGTTGTTGGTGGGTAAGTTGTTTGGTGGGTAAGTTGTTGGTGGGTAAGTTGTTGGTGGGTAAGTTTGTTGGTGGGTAAGTTGTTGGTGGGTAAGTTGTTTGGTGGGTAGGTTGTTGGTGGGTAAGTTGTTTGGTGGGTAAGTTGTTGGTGGGTAAGTTGTTGGTGGGTAAGTTTGTTGGTGGGTAAGTTGTTGGTGGGTAGGTTGTTGGTGGGTAAGTTGTTTGGTGGGTAAGTTGTTGGTGGGTAAGTTGTTGGTGGGTAAGTTGTTGGTGGGTAAGTTGTTTGGTGGGTAGGTTGTTGGTGGGTAAGTTGTTGGTGGGTAAGTTGTTTAGTGGGTAAGTTGTTGGTGGGTAGGTTGTTGGTGGGTAAGTTGTTGGTGGGTAAGTTGTTTAGTGGGTAAGTTGTTGGTGGGTAGGTTGTTGGTGGGTAAGTTGTTTAGTGGGTAAGTTGTTGGTGGGTAGGTTGTTGGTGGGTAAGTTGTTTAGTGGGTAAGTTGTTGGTGGGTAAGTTGTTTGGTGGGTAAGTTGTTTGGTGGGTAAGTTGTTTGGTGGGTAAATTGTTGGTGGGTAAATTGTTGGTGGGTTAGTTGTTTGGTGGGTAAGTTGTTTAGTGGGTAAGTTGTTTAGTGGGTAAGTTGTTTAGTGGGTAAGTTGTTTGGTGGGTAAGTTGTTTGGTGGGTAAGTTGTTTAGTGGGTAAGTTGTTTAGTGGGTAAGTTGTTTGGTGGGTAAGTTGTTTGGTGGGTAAGTTGTTTGGTGGGTAAATTGTTGGTGGGTAAATTGTTGGTGGGTTAGTTGTTTGGTGGGTAAGTTGTTTAGTGGGTAAGTTGTTTGGTGGGTATGTTGTTGGTGGGTAAGTTGTTTGGTGGGTAAGTTGTTTAGTGGGTAAGTTGTTTGGTGGGTAAGTTGTTTGGTGGGTAAGTTGTTGGTGGGTAAGTTGTTTGGTGGGTAAGTTGTTGGTGGGTAAGTTGTTTAGTGGGTAAGTTGTTGGTGGGTAAGTTGTTTGGTGGGTAAGTTGTTGGTGGGTAAGTTGTTTGGTGGGTAAATTGTTGGTGGGTAAATTGTTGGTGGGTAAGTTGTTTAGTGGGTAAGTTGTTGGTGGGTAGGTTGTTGGTGGGTAAGTTGTTGGTGGGTAAGTTGTTGGTGGGTAAGTTGTTTGGTGGGTAAGTTGTTTGGTGGGTAAGTTGTTGGTGGGTAAATTGTTGGTGGGTAAGTTGTTTGGTGGGTAAATTGTTGGTGGGTAAATTGTTGGTGGGTAAGTTGTTTAGTGGGTAAGTTGTTGGTGGGTAGGTTGTTGGTGGGTAAGTTGTTGGTGGGTAAGTTGTTTAGTGGGTAAGTTGTTTGGTGGGTAAGTTGTTGGTGGGTAAGTTGTTGGTGGGTAAGTTGTTTAGTGGGTAAGTTGTTGGTGGGTAAGTTGTTTGGTGGGTAAGTTGTTGGTGGGTAAGTTGTTTGGTGGGTAAGTTGTTGGTGGGTAAGTTGTTTGGTGGGTAAGTTGTTTGGTGGGTAAGTTGTTGGTGGGTAAGTTGTTGGTGGGTAAGTTGTTTAGTGGGTAAGTTGTTTGGTGGGTAAGTTGTTGGTGGGTAAGTTGTTTGGTGGGTAAGTTGTTTGGTGGGTAAGTTGTTGGTGGGTAAGTTGTTGGTGGGTAAGTTGTTTGGTGGGTAAGTTGTTGGTGGGTAAGTTGTTTGGTGGGTAAGTTGTTTGGTGGGTAAGTTGTTGGTGGGTAAGTTGTTGGTGGGTAAGTTGTTTAGTGGGTAAGTTGTTGGTGGGTAAGTTGTTTGGTGGGTAAGTTGTTGGTGGGTAAGTTGTTTGGTGGGTAAATTGTTGGTGGGTAAATTGTTGGTGGGTAAGTTGTTTAGTGGGTAAGTTGTTGGTGGGTAGGTTGTTGGTGGGTAAGTTGTTGGTGGGTAAGTTGTTGGTGGGTAAGTTGTTTGGTGGGTAAGTTGTTTGGTGGGTAAGTTGTTTGGTGGGTAAGTTGTTGGTGGGTAAGTTGTTTGGTGGGTAAGTTGTTTGGTGGGTAAGTTGTTGGTGGGTAAGTTGTTTGGTGGGTAAGTTGTTTGGTGGGTAAGTTGTTTGGTGGGTAAGTTGTTGGTGGGTAAGTTGTTGGTGGGTAAATTGTTGGTGGGTAAGTTGTTGGTGGGTAAGTTGTTTGGTGGGTAAATTGTTGGTGGGTAAGTTGTTGGTGGGTAAGTTGTTGGTGGGTAAGTTGTTGGTGGGTAAATTGTTGGTGGGTAAGTTGTTGGTGGGTAAGTTGTTTGGTGGGTAAGTTGTTTGGCGGGTAAGTTGTTGGTGGGTAAGTTGTTGGTGGGTAAGTTGTTTGGTGGGTAAGTTGTTGGTGGGTAAGTTGTTTAGTGGGTAAGTTGTTGGTGGGTAAGTTGTTTAGTGGGTAAGTTGTTGGTGGGTAAGTTGTTTAGTGGGTAAGTTGTTGGTGGGTAAGTAGTTGGTGTGTAAGTTGTTTGGTGGGTAAGTTGTTGGTGGGTAAGTTGTTTAGTGGGTAAGTTGTTGGTGGGTAAGTAGTTGGTGTGTAAGTTGTTTGGTGGGTAAGTTGTTGGTGGGTAAGTTGTTGGTGGGTAAGTTGTTGGTGGGTAAGTTGTTGGTGGGTAAGTTGTTTGGTGGGTAAGTTGTTTGGTGGGTAAGTTGTTGGTGGGTAAGTTGTTTAGTGGGTAAGTTGTTTGGTGGGTAAGTTGTTGGTGGGTAAGTTGTTGGTGGGTAAGTTGTTGGTGGGTAAGTTGTTTGGTGGGTAAATTGTTGGTGGGTAAGTTGTTTGGTGGGTAAGTTGTTGGTGGGTAAGTTGTTGGTGGGTAAATTGTTGGTGGGTAAGTTGTTTGGTGGGTAGGTTGTTGGTGGGTAGGTTGTTGGTGGGTAGGTTGTTGGTGGATAAGTTGTTGGTGGGTAAGTTGTTGGTGGGTAAGTTGTTGGTGGGTAAATTGTTGGTGGGTAAGTTGTTTGGTGGGTAAGTTGTTGGTGGGTAAGTTGTTGGTGGGTAAGTTGTTTGGTGGGTAAGTTGTTTGGTGGGTAAGTTGTTGGTGGGTAAGTTGTTTGGTGGGTAGGTTGTTGGTGGGTAAGTTGTTTGGTGGGTAAGTTGTTGGTGGGTAAGTTGTTGGTGGGTAAGTTGTTTGGTGGGTAAATTGTTGGTGGGTAAATTGTTGGTGGGTTAGTTGTTTGGTGGGTAAGTTGTTTGGTGGGTAAGTTGTTGGTGGGTAAGTTGTTTGGTGGGTAAGTTGTTGGTGGGTAAGTTGTTTGGTGGGTAGGTTGTTGGTGGGTAAGTTGTTTGGTGGGTAAGTTGTTGGTGGGTAAGTTGTTTGGTGGGTAGGTTGTTGGTGGGTAAGTTGTTTGGTGGGTAAGTTGTTGGTGGGTAAGTTGTTGGTGGGTAAGTTGTTGGTGGGTAAATTGTTGGTGGGTAAGTTGTTTGGTGGGTAAGTTGTTGGTGGGTAAGTTGTTGGTGGGTAGGTTGTTGGTGGGTAAGTTGTTTGGTGGGTAAGTTGTTGGTGGGTAGGTTGTTGGTGGGTAAGTTGTTTGGTGGGTAAGTTGTTGGTGGGTAAGTTGTTTGGTGGGTAAGTTGTTTGGTGGGTAAGTTGTTGGTGGGTAAGTTGTTGGTGGGTAAGTTGTTGGTGGGTAAGTTGTTTGGTGGGTAGGTTGTTGGTGGGTAGGTTGTTGGTGGGTAGGTTGTTGGTGGGTAAGTTGTTGGTGGGTAAGTTGTTGGTGGGTAAGTTGTTGGTGGGTAAATTGTTGGTGGGTAAGTTGTTGGTGGGTAAATTGTTGGTGGGTTAGTTGTTTGGCGGGTAAGTTGTTGGTGGGTAAGTTGTTGGTGGGTAAGTTGTTGGTGGGTAAGTTGTTTAGTGGGTAAGTTGTTGGTGGGTAAGTTGTTTAGTGGGTAAGTTGTTTGGTGGGTAAGTTGTTGGTGGGTAAGTTGTTTGGTGGGTAAGTTGTTTGGTGGGTAAGTTGTTGGTGGGTAAGTTGTTGGTGGGTAAGTTGTTTGGTGGGTAAGTTGTTTAGTGGGTAAGTTGTTTGGTGGGTAAGTTGTTGGTGGGTAAGTTGTTTGGTGGGTAAGTTGTTTAGTGGGTAAGTTGTTGGTGGGTAAGTTGTTGGTGGGTAAGTTGTTGGTGGGTAAGTTGTTTGGTGGGTAAGTTGTTTGGTGGGTAGGTTGTTTGGTGGGTAAGTTGTTTGGTGGGTAAGTTGTTTGGTGGGTAAGTTGTTGGTGGGTAAGTTGTTGGTGGATAAGTTGTTTGGTGGGTAAGTTGTTGGTGGGTAAGTTGTTTGGTGGGTAAGTTGTTGGTGGGTAAGTTGTTTGGTGGGTAAGTTGTTGGTGGATAAGTTGTTTGGTGGGTAAGTTGTTGGTGGGTAAGTTGTTGGTGGATAAGTTGTTTGGTGGGTAAGTTGTTGGTGGGTAAGTTGTTTGGTGGGTAAGTTGTTGGTGGGTAAGTTGTTTGGTGGGTAAGTTGTTTGGTGGGTAAGTTGTTTAGTGGGTAAGTTGTTTGGTGGGTAAGTTGTTGGTGGGTAAGTTGTTGGTGGGTAAGTTGTTTGGTGGGTAAGTTGTTGGTGGGTAAGTTGTTGGTGGATAAGTTGTTTGGTGGGTAAGTTGTTGGTGGGTAAGTTGTTGGTGGGTAAGTTGTTGGTGGGTAAGTTGTTGGTGGGTAAGTTGTTGGTGGGTTAGTTGTTTGGTGGGTAGGTTGTTTGGTGGGTAAGTTGTTGGTGGGTAAGTTGTTTGGTGGGTAAGTTGTTGGTGTGTAAGTTGTTGGTGGGTTAGTTGTTTGGTGGGTAGGTTGTTGGTGGGTAAGTTGTTGGTGGGTTAGTTGTTTGGTGGGTAGGTTGTTTGGTGGGTAAGTTGTTGGTGGGTAAGTTGTTTGGTGGGTAAGTTGTTGGTGGGTAAGTTGTTGGTGGGTTAGTTGTTTGGTGGGTAGGTTGTTGGTGGGTAAGTTGTTTAGTGGGTAAGTTGTTGGTGGGTAAGTTGTTTGGTGGGTAAGTTGTTGGTGGGTAAGTTGTTGGTGGGTAAGTTGTTTGGTGGGTAAGTTGTTGGTGGGTAAGTTGTTGGTGGATAAGTTGTTTGGTGGGTAAGTTGTTGGTGGGTAAGTTGTTGGTGGGTTAGTTGTTTGGTGGGTAGGTTGTTTGGTGGGTAAGTTGTTGGTGGGTAAGTTGTTTGGTGGGTAAGTTGTTGGTGGGTAAGTTGTTGGTGGGTAAGTTGTTTGGTGGGTAAGTTGTTTGGTGGGTAAATTGTTGGTGGGTAAGTTGTTTGGTGGGTAAGTTGTTGGTGGGTAAGTTGTTTGGTGGGTAGGTTGTTGGTGGGTAAGTTGTTTGGTGGGTAAGTTGTTGGTGGGTAAGTTGTTGGTGGGTAAGTTGTTTAGTGGGTAAGTTGTTGGTGGGTTAGTTGTTTGGTGGGTAGGTTGTTGGTGGGTAAGTTGTTTAGTGGGTAAGTTGTTGGTGGGTAAGTTGTTGGTGGGTAAGTTGTTTGGTGGGTAAGTTGTTGGTGGGTAAGTTGTTGGTGGGTTAGTTGTTTGGTGGGTAGGTTGTTTGGTGGGTAAGTTGTTGGTGGGTAAGTTGTTTGGTGGGTAAGTTGTTGGTGGGTAAGTTGTTTGGTGGGTAGGTTGTTTGGTGGGTAAGTTGTTGGTGGGTAAGTTGTTTGGTGGGTAAATTGTTGGTGGGTAAGTTGTTGGTGGGTAAGTTGTTGGTGGGTAAGTTGTTGGTGGGTAAGTTGTTTAGTGGGTAAGTTGTTGGTGGGTTAGTTGTTTGGTGGGTAGGTTGTTGGTGGGTAAGTTGTTTAGTGGGTAAGTTGTTGGTGGGTAAGTTGTTGGTGGGTAAGTTGTTTGGTGGGTAAGTTGTTGGTGGGTAAGTTGTTGGTGGGTTAGTTGTTTGGTGGGTAGGTTGTTTGGTGGGTAGGTTGTTGGTGGGTAAGTTGTTTGGTGGGTAAGTTGTTGGTGGGTAAGTTGTTGGTGGATAAGTTGTTTGGTGGGTAAGTTGTTGGTGGGTAAGTTGTTTAGTGGGTAAGTTGTTGGTGGGTAAGTTGTTGGTGGGTAAGTTGTTTGGTGGGTAAGTTGTTGGTGGGTAAGTTGTTTGGTGGGTAAGTTGTTTGGTGGGTAAATTGTTGGTGGGTAAATTGTTGGTGGGTTAGTTGTTTGGTGGGTAAGTTGTTGGTGGGTAAGTTGTTTGGTGGGTAAGTTGTTTGGTGGGTAAATTGTTGGTGGGTAAATTGTTGGTGGGTTAGTTGTTTGGTGGGTAAGTTGTTGGCGGGTAAGTTGTTGGTGGGTAAGTTGTTTGGTGGGTAAGTTGTTGGTGGGTAGGTTGTTGGTGGGTAAGTTGTTTGGTGGGTAAGTTGTTTGGTGGGTAAGTTGTTGGCGGGTAAGTTGTTGGTGGGTAAGTTGTTGGTGGGTAAGTTGTTGGTGGGTAGGTTGTTGGTGGGTAAGTTGTTTGGTGGGTAAGTTGTTGGTGGGTAAGTTGTTGGTGGGTAAGTTTGTTGGTGGGTAAATTGTTGGTGGGTAAGTTGTTGGTGGGTAAGTTGTTGGTGGGTAAGTTGTTTGGTGGGTAGGTTGTTGGTGGGTAAGTTGTTTGGTGGGTAAGTTGTTGGTGGGTAAGTTGTTTGGTGGGTAGGTTGTTGGTGGGTAAGTTGTTTGGTGGGTAAGTTGTTGGTGGGTAAGTTGTTGGTGGGTAAGTTGTTTGGTGGGTAGGTTGTTGGTGGGTAAGTTTGTTGGTGGGTAAGTTGTTGGTGGGTAAGTTGTTGGTGGGTAAGTTGTTTGGTGGGTAGGTTGTTGGTGGGTAAGTTGTTTGGTGGGTAAGTTGTTGGTGGGTAAGTTGTTGGTGGGTAAGTTTGTTGGTGGGTAAGTTGTTGGTGGGTAAGTTGTTTGGTGGGTAGGTTGTTGGTGGGTAAGTTGTTTGGTGGGTAAGTTGTTGGTGGGTAAGTTGTTGGTGGGTAAGTTTGTTGGTGGGTAAGTTGTTGGTGGGTAGGTTGTTGGTGGGTAAGTTGTTTGGTGGGTAAGTTGTTGGTGGGTAAGTTGTTGGTGGGTAAGTTGTTGGTGGGTAAGTTGTTTGGTGGGTAGGTTGTTGGTGGGTAAGTTGTTGGTGGGTAAGTTGTTTAGTGGGTAAGTTGTTGGTGGGTAGGTTGTTGGTGGGTAAGTTGTTGGTGGGTAAGTTGTTTAGTGGGTAAGTTGTTGGTGGGTAGGTTGTTGGTGGGTAAGTTGTTTAGTGGG
The DNA here is from genome assembly GCF_037043375.1 of Chiloscyllium plagiosum. Classification (NCBI taxonomy): domain Eukaryota; kingdom Metazoa; phylum Chordata; class Chondrichthyes; order Orectolobiformes; family Hemiscylliidae; genus Chiloscyllium; species Chiloscyllium plagiosum. Next base: position 7,025,799 of record NW_028270182.1, read on the forward strand.
TAAGTTGTTGGTGGGTAGGTTGTTGGTGGGTAAGTTGTTTAGTGGGTAAGTTGTTGGTGGGTAAGTTGTTTGGTGGGTAAGTTGTTTGGTGGGTAAGTTGTTTGGTGGGTAAATTGTTGGTGGGTAAATTGTTGGTGGGTTAGTTGTTTGGTGGGTAAGTTGTTTAGTGGGTAAGTTGTTTAGTGGGTAAGTTGTTTAGTGGGTAAGTTGTTTGGTGGGTAAGTTGTTTGGTGGGTAAGTTGTTTAGTGGGTCAGTTGTTTAGTGGGTAAGTTGTTTGGTGGGTAAGTTGTTTGGTGGGTAAGTTGTTTGGTGGGTAAATTGTTGGTGGGTAAATTGTTGGTGGGTTAGTTGTTTGGTGGGTAAGTTGTTTAGTGGGTAAGTTGTTTGGTGGGTATGTTGTTGGTGGGTAAGTTGTTTGGTGGGTAAGTTGTTTAGTGGGTAAGTTGTTTGGTGGGTAAGTTGTTTGGTGGGTAAGTTGTTGGTGGGTAAGTTGTTTGGTGGGTAAGTTGTTGGTGGGTAAGTTGTTTAGTGGGTAAGTTGTTGGTGGGTAAGTTGTTTGGTGGGTAAGTTGTTGGTGGGTAAGTTGTTTGGTGGGTAAATTGTTGGTGGGTAAATTGTTGGTGGGTAAGTTGTTTAGTGGGTAAGTTGTTGGTGGGTAGGTTGTTGGTGGGTAAGTTGTTGGTGGGTAAGTTGTTGGTGGGTAAGTTGTTTGGTGGGTAAGTTGTTTGGTGGGTAAGTTGTTTGGTGGGTAAATTGTTGGTGGGTAAGTTGTTTGGTGGGTAAATTGTTGGTGGGTAAATTGTTGGTGGGTAAGTTGTTTAGTGGGTAAGTTGTTGGTGGGTAGGTTGTTGGTGGGTAAGTTGTTGGTGGGTAAGTTGTTTAGTGGGTAAGTTGTTTGGTGGGTAAGTTGTTGGTGGGTAAGTTGTTGGTGGGTAAGTTGTTTAGTGGGTAAGTTGTTGGTGGGTAAGTTGTTTGGTGGGTAAGTTGTTGGTGGGTAAGTTGTTTGGTGGGTAAGTTGTTGGTGGGTAAGTTGTTTGGTGGGTAAGTTGTTTGGTGGGTAAGTTGTTGGTGGGTAAGTTGTTGGTGGGTAAGTTGTTTAGTGGGTAAGTTGTTTGGTGGGTAAGTTGTTGGTGGGTAAGTTGTTTGGTGGGTAAGTTGTTTGGTGGGTAAGTTGTTGGTGGGTAAGTTGTTGGTGGGTAAGTTGTTTGGTGGGTAAGTTGTTGGTGGGTAAGTTGTTTGGTGGGTAAGTTGTTTGGTGGGTAAGTTGTTGGTGGGTAAGTTGTTGGTGGGTAAGTTGTTTAGTGGGTAAGTTGTTGGTGGGTAAGTTGTTTGGTGGGTAAGTTGTTGGTGGGTAAGTTGTTTGGTGGGTAAATTGTTGGTGGGTAAATTGTTGGTGGGTAAGTTGTTTAGTGGGTAAGTTGTTGGTGGGTAGGTTGTTGGTGGGTAAGTTGTTGGTGGGTAAGTTGTTGGTGGGTAAGTTGTTTGGTGGGTAAGTTGTTTGGTGGGTAAGTTGTTTGGTGGGTAAGTTGTTGGTGGGTAAGTTGTTTGGTGGGTAAGTTGTTTGGTGGGTAAGTTGTTGGTGGGTAAGTTGTTTGGTGGGTAAGTTGTTTGGTGGGTAAGTTGTTTGGTGGGTAAGTTGTTGGTGGGTAAGTTGTTGGTGGGTAAATTGTTGGTGGGTAAGTTGTTTGGTGGGTAAATTGTTGGTGGGTAAATTGTTGGTGGGTAAGTTGTTGGTGGGTAAGTTGTTGGTGGGTAAATTGTTGGTGGGTAAGTTGTTGGTGGGTAAGTTGTTGGTGGGTAAGTTGTTTGGTGGGTAAGTTGTTGGTGGGTAAGTTGTTGGTGGGTAAGTTGTTGGTGGGTAAATTGTTGGTGGGTAAGTTGTTGGTGGGTAAGTTGTTGGTGGGTAAGTTGTTTGGTGGGTAAGTTGTTGGTGGGTAAGTTGTTTGGTGGGTAAATTGTTGGTGGGTAAGTTGTTTGGTGGGTAAGTTGTTGGTGGGTAAATTGTTGGTGGGTAAATTGTTGGTGGGTTAGTTGTTTGGTGGGTATGTTGTTGGTGGGTAAGTTGTTTGGTGGGTAAGTTGTTGGTGGGTAAGTTGTTGGTGGGTAAGTTGTTTGGTGGGTAAGTTGTTGGTGGGTAAGTTGTTGGTGGGTAAGTTGTTGGTGGGTAAATTGTTGGTGGGTAAGTTGTTGGTGGGTAAGTTGTTGGTGGGTAAATTGTTGGTGGGTAAATTGTTGGTGGGTAAGTTGTTGGTGGGTAAGTTGTTGGTGGGTAAGTTGTTGGTGGGTAAATTGTTGGTGGGTAAATTGTTGGTGGGTTAGTTGTTTGGTGGGTAAGTTGTTGGTGGGTAAGTTGTTTGGTGGGTAAGTTGTTGGTGGGTAAGTTGTTGGTGGGTAAGTTGTTGGTGGGTAAGTTGTTGGTGGGTAAGTTGTTTGGTGGGTATGTTGTTGGTGGGTAAGTTGTTTGGCGGGTAAGTTGGTGGGTAAGTTGTTGGTGGGTAAGTTGGTTGGTGGGTAAGTTGGTTGGTGGGTAAGTGGGGGATATGTCTGTCCAGGAAAACTGCTACATTTTACATTCTGCTAATGTCACTAGCCCCTGGCTGCTGTGTTTGCACTGCGTCTGGTGGGTGGGTTTTGTGATTTCGGAGTTTTACTTGGCCAATATACCCAGCATCCCTTGCTGTTTGGCCAAGTTAACTATCTCTGTGTTTTAGCAGCCAGGACGGCTGCTACAAAATTGTCACGGAAATGACGAAAAGCAGCAGACCCAGCGCCGATCCTTGGATCCTATGTGATCTAACCTCACGGATCTTTGCTGAAGTCCATATAGATCACATCTACCGCTCTGCCCTCATCAATCCTCTTCGTCACCTCCTCAAAAAGCTCATTTAAGTTTGTGAGACATGATTTCCCACGCACAAAGCCATGTTGACTATCCCTAATCATTCCTTGCCTTTCCAAATACATGTACATCCTGTCCCTCAGGAATCCCTCCAACAACTTGCCCACCCTACTCCCCTTGATGTCAGGCTCCCCGGTCTCTGGTTCCCCTGTCTTTATTATTGCTGGTGGGAGCTTGCTGTGTATGTGCATAAATAGCTGACAGGAGAAAGTGAGGTCTGCAGATGCTGGAGATCAAAGTTGAAACTTTATTGCTGGAACAGCACAGCAGGTCAGGCAGCATCCAGGGAACAGGAGATTCGACGTTTCGGGCACAGGCCCTTCTTCAGGAATGAGACAGCTGACAGTTTTCCAGTGCTACAACAGCGCCTCAGTACTTAACTGGCTCTGGGTGCGATGTCCAGGGGTAAATCCGAGTCATCCCACTCATGTCTGGGATACTGCCGCTCAGTCACTAAGAGGCACATGGCACAAGATCTTTGCCTTTGCACCCATCAGGACACCATGCAAGAGTGCCAAATTTCAAACAATCACAACAATTTATACCACAGGAGGAAAGGCAAGTGAACGCTGATCGACTGAAATGGATTGCTAGTATAGCCATTGACGGTTATTCAAGGTCGTTCAGGAGTCAACTGAGCATCCAAAAGAAACATTTATTCTGCATAAAGGTGGATAAATCCCCAGGACCTGATCAGGTGTACCCGAGAACTCTGTGGGAAGCTAGAGAAGTGATTGCTGGGCCTCTTGCTGAGATATTTGTATCATCAATAGTCACAGATGAGGTGCCGGAAGACTGGAGGTTGGCAAACGTGGTGTCACTGTTTAAGAAGGGGGGTAAAGACAAGCCAGGGAACTATAGACTGGTGAGCCTGACCTCGGTGGTGGGCAAGTTGTTGGAGGGAATCATGAGGGACAGGATATACATGTATTTGGAAAGGCAAGGACTGATTCGGGATAGTCAACATGGCTTTGTGCGTGGGAAATCATGTCTCACAAACTTAATTGAGTTTTTTGAGGAAGTAACAAAGAGGATTGATGAGGGCAGAGCAGTAGATGTGATCTATATGGACTTCAGTAAGGCGTTCGACAAGGTTCCCCATGGGAGACTGGTTAGCAAGGTTAGATCTCACGGAATACAGGGAGAACTAGCCACTTGGATACAGAACTGGCTCAAAGGTAGAAGACAAAGGCTGGTGGTGGAGGGTTGTTTTTCAGACTGGAGGCCTGTGACCAGTGGAGTGCCACAAGGATCGGTGCCACTACTTTTTGTCATTTATATAAATGATTTGGATGCGAGCATAAGAGGTACAGTTAGTAAGTTTGCAGATGACACCAAAATTGGAGGTGTAGTAGACAGCGAAGAGGGTTACCTCAGATTACAACAGGATCTGGATCAGATGGGCCAATGGGCTGAGAAGTGGCAGATGGAGTTTAATTCAGATAAATGCGAGATGCTGCATTTTGGGAAAGCAAATCTTAGCAGGACGTATACACTTAATGGTAAGGTACTAGGGAATGTTGCAGAACAAAGAGACCTTGGAGTGCAGGTTCATAGTTCCTTGAAAGTGGAGTCGCAGGTAGATAGGATAGTGAAGGCAGCGTTTGGTATGCTTTCGTTTATTGGTCAGAGTATTGAGTACAGGAGTTGGGAGGTCATGTTGCGGCTGTACAGGACATTGGTTAGGCCACTGTTGGAATATTGTGTGCAATTCTGGTCTCCTTCCTATCGGAAAGATGTTGTGAAACTTGAAAGGGTTCATAAAAGATTTACAAGGATGTTGCCAGGTTTGGAGGATTTGAGCTATAGGGAGAGGTTGAACAGGCTGGGGCTGTTTTCCCTGGACCGTCGGAGGCTGAGGGGTGACCTTATAGAGGTTTACAACATTATGAAGGGCATGGATAGGATAAATAGGCAAAGTCTTTTCCCTGGGGTCGGGGATTCCAGAACTAGAGGGCATAGGTTTAGGGTGAGTAGGCAAAGATATAAAAGAGACCTAAGGGGCATCTTTTTCACACAGAGGGTGGTACGTGTATGGAATGAGCTGCCGGAGGAAGTGGTGGAGGCTGGTACAATTGCAACATTAAAGAGGCATTTGGATGGGTATATGAATAGGAAGGGTTAGGAGGGATATGGGCCGGGTGCTGGCAGGTGGGATGAGATTGGGTTGGGATATCTGGTCAGCATGGACGGGTTGGGCCGAAGGGTCTGTTTCCATGCTGTACATCTCTATGACTCTGTAAGGACTCACTGCCTGCAAACTAAAGGAATATGTTCAAGCTGTGTGTTTTCTTGAATTACCTGGGAGTTTGGGATCCCCATTCGGTGCCTCAGCCAATCTCTGTGACTCTATGACCCTTTTTCTCCTGTAGTAGAAATTGCTGCAGATGTTTAATATTTGGAACTCTTGCCGTTGTCCGGGTAAAAATCTTTGCAAACATGCCTTTTTCCTTCAACAATATTCAACTTTCATACCAATAAATGACAATTGCAGGGGATGGATGGGTGCTTTTCTGGTTGGTGAGCAGTGGCTGGTGGTGTGCCTCAGGGATCAGTTTTGGGTACCATTTGCAATTTACATGGAGTTGGAGACCAAGTGTCGTGTGTCAAGAGTTTGCAGATGACATGAGGATGAGTGGGAGAGCAAAGTGCACAGAGGACGCTGACTGTCTGCAGAGAGATGTAGACGGGTTAGGTGAGCGGGCCAGGGTTTGGCAGATGGAGTACAATGTTGGGAAATGTCAGGTCATCTACTTTGGGATGGACAACAGCCAAACTGACGATTATTTCAATGGCGAAAATTACAGAATGCCGCAGTGCAGAGGGAGCTGGGAGTCCTTGTGCACGAATCACAGAAAGTTGGTTTGCAGGTGCAGCAAGTCCTGAAGAAGACAACCATATATGGTCCTTCATTGCTAGAGGGATGTGGGTTTATAAACAGGGAGGTTATGCTGCAGCTGTATAGGGTGTTGGTGAGGCCACAGCTGGAGTACTGTGTGCAGTTTTGGTCTCCTTACTTGAAGAAAGGATGTCCTGGCACTGGAGGGGGCGCAGAGGAGATTCACTGGGTTGATTCCGGAGTTGAGAGGGTTGGCTCATGAGGAGGGATTGAACACAGTGGGATTATATTCATTGGAATTTAGAACAATGAGGGAGGGATCTTTAGAGAAACATATAAAATTCTGAAGGGAATAGATCAGATAGGAGCAGGGAGGTTGTTTCTGTTGTGGTGGGGGGGGGGAGGTGAAAGTAGAACGAGGGGCCAGAGCCTCAAAATAAGTGGGGAGCAAACTTAGGACTGAGTTGAGGAGGAACGTCTTTCCCCCAGACGGTTGTGAATCTGTGGAATTCTCGGCCCAGGGAAGCAGTTGAGGCTACCCCCGTTGAATGTTGATAGATTTTTGAACAACAAAGGAATGAAAGGGTTGGGTTGAGCGGGAGGGTTAGACAGAGCTGAGTCCAGGGAAAAGGTCAGCCATGACCTTATTGATCAGATGGCCTACTCCACCCCCGATCTCTCAGGTCCTTATTCTTTGCAGCTAATGGTATTCTTGCCCGTTAGCAATGCCTAACCAATCGCGTTACCCGCTCTGGTACGACGCAGTTTCTTAGCTGCACAGTGTTTTCACACTGACACTGCTGTTATTCTGTTATCTCCTTCTCTGTGCAAATTAACGCTTTATCGTCTCAAATTATCTTGGTGTAATCACGCAAATAACTTCGATGCTGGATAAAGTGGTGGACTGCACCCGGTTATTATGTGACTGCACGTGTGGTAAGAAAGGAAATTGCTAATGGAAGAGGATTAAGGGTACGTTTTACACGTAGTCACTGGCCCGAGATAAGATGGCAGCCCAAGAAGAGATATAAAAGTATTCAACGTCCACCCAGGATGGACGCTACCACCAACCGTGCACTCCTGAAGGGGAGCTGTTGATGTGAGGGAGAGGGAAGCGACCGCGTCATGTGCATAGCAAGATCCCACAGTGACGAGCAGGTTTCATTTGTGTGGCATTGATTATGTGGTAACTTGCGTCCCAAGGACAGCTGGGGGGAGAATGTTTCCCACCTCCCAAACCCCCACTGTCCTCAACTCCTCAATCATGTAGCTGCGGGATCTAACACGGTAATGAAATTACCTCTCGATCGATCAATCAATCACTCACTGTTATCACTTCGCAGTCTCATCCCAGGGACAGCGTGGGCACACAGCACGGAAACAGACCCTTCAGCCCAACCCCTCCATGCTGACCAGATATCCTCAACTGATCTAGTCCCACCTGCCAGCACTTGGCCCATATCTCTCTAAACCCTTTCTATTCATATCCCCATCCAGATGCCTTTTAAATGTTTTGAATCGAATTGAATTTATTGTCACGTGTACCGAGGCACAGTGAAAAGCTCTGTCTTGTGAGCAATCCAGGCAGATCACAGAGTTAGGTAACATAGATAATAAATAATAGGTAAACAGCGGCAAAAACAAGACACAGGTACAAGCGAATGTTAAGGGTTTGTGAGTCCAGTCAGTATTCTAACAACATTAGGGTAGAAACTGTTGTGAAACCGGCTGGTGCGTGTGTTCAGGCTTCTCCCGGATGGTAGATGTTGTAGAAAAACGTTGCCAGGGTGGGATGGATCTTTGAGAATGCTGGTGGCCTTTCCTTGACAGCGGGGCCTGGTAGATGGACTCTATAGATGGGAGGTTGGCCTTTGTGATTGTCCGGGCCGAGTTCACCACTCTCTGTAACCGTCTCCGATCTTGAATGGTACAGTTGCCATACCAGGTAGTGATACATCCAGACAGAATGCTCTCAATGATTCACCTATAAAAGTTGGCAGGGGTATTCGCTGTCATGCCAAATTTCCCCAGCTGCCTGAGGAAGAAGAGGCGTTGTTGTTGTCATTGTACCAGCCTCGTCTGGCAGCTCATTCCATACGTGCACCACCCTCTGTGTGAAAAGGTTGCCCCTCGGGTCTCTCAAGTCTTTCCCCTCTCACCCTAAACCCTCTAGTTTTGGACATCCCCCCGCCCCTATAAATCACTGGCTCACCCAAACAGAGTGTTTGGGATTTCCCACAGTGATCTTGGTTCACATCTCACTCAGTCCCTTAGGCGGGAGGCGCTGGCCGAGAGTATTATCGCAGAGACTCTGAGGACCTGTGTTCAAATCCCGCCATGGCAAAAATGGTGGAATGTGGAATTAAGAGTTTGAGGGTGACCATGAATTGATTGTGGGGGACAAACCCATCTGGTTCCCTTAAGGGAAGGAAACTGCTGTCCTTACCTGGTCAGGCCTACATGTGACTCCAGGCCCAATGTCACGTGGCCCTTTACAACCCATCGGGGGATGGGCAATAAACGCTGGGCCCAGCCAGTGACGTCCACATCCTGTCAACGAATAAGGAAAAAAGGTCAAGTGACACACTAAAATATCACAGGAAGGGTTCCCAAACAAACTGACACTCACCAACATGGAGTAAGACCGTACGATACAGGAGCAGAATGAGGGCCATTCGGCCCATCGAGTCAGCTCTGCCATTCCATCATGGCTGACTTGTTTCTCAGCCCCGTAACCCTCTACCCCCAACCCCCCTCACTAATCAGGAACCTATCTCTCTCTCTCTCTCTGTCCTTAAAGACACTCCATGCCTTCCCCTCCACACCCCTCTGGGGCCATGAGTCCCACAGAGTCCCCACCCTCCGGCTGGAGAAATTCCTCCCCACCTCAGACCGTCCCCTCACCCTGAGGCTGTGCCCTCGGGTTCCTCGTCTCTCTGAGCGGTGGAAACACCTTCCTCACCCCCACCCCACTCTGTCCCAGGCCTCTCGGTATTTTGTACGTTTCAATCCAATTCCCCCATGCCCCCCCCCATCATCGTTCTAAACCTCATGGGGTACAGACCCAGAGTCCTCAACCCCTCCCCATGTGACAAGCCCTTCACCCCCGGGATCATTCTTGTAAACCCCCTCTGGACGCCCCCCTCCAAAGGCCAGCACATCCTTCCCTGGATACGGGGCCCGAAACTGCTCACAATGTTCCAAACACGGTCTGCCCAGAGCCTCATACAGCCTCAGCAGTACGTCCCTGCTCTCAAAATGAATGCCAACAGTGTATTTACCTTGTGTGGTGGGAATGTCACTGAGAGAAATATAGGTTACCTTATAAATGTTTTAAGTTTTATACATACTAAACCAACAATAAGAGCTTCAGAATGAATATTCACTGACAGTCCATGACAAAAAAAGTGATAGTAAAGTTAATTCTTAATTCTAAAACAGGACTCGCTGGAGAAACTCAGCAGGTCTGGCAGCAGAGAGAGAGAGAAGCTGAGTTACTCCAGTAATTCCCGTTTTTCTTTCAGATTTCCAGTGTTTTCCCAATATCCCTCTTCCCGGAATTCCATATGCTTCCCTCCCGTCACTCAGCAGGATGTAGAGAGGCCTCACACCCCACCTACCTCTCCGTCAGTCTATCATCATAAAACTCTCAACTGCCATATGTCAGACTTCTGTAATGATTAACTCTCCCCTTCAGTAAAAACATCCCGAGATACTGTGGTCTGTTTTTCTTTTGAAATGATCCAATTCCTTATTCTGCTCATGCAGGAAGATAAAATGTTCTCAAAAGCCGTTCTCTCTCTGAGGGAGCCAGCAGAGGTAGGGTGAACCCAGTGTTTGGATATATTGTCATATATGAGCGCCTGGCAGATTTACAGGTTAAAGTCATCAGGAAAGCTCCATACGCTCCTACAACGTGGAAACAGACCCTTCGGCCCAACCAGTCCGTGCCGACCATAATCCCAAACTAAACTAGGCCCACCTGCCTGCTCCTGGCCCATCTCCCTCCAAACCTTTCCTGTTCACGGACTTCTCTAAGTGATTTTTAAACGTTGTAACTGTACCACTCCCTCCGGCAGTTCATTCCACACACGAACCACCCTCTGTGTCAAATGAAAGTTGCCCCTCGTGTCCCTTTCAAACCTTCCTCCTCTCACCTTCAAAATTATGCTTTCTAGTGTTGAACTTCCCCCACCCTAGGAAGAAGACACCTCTTGTCTATGTCCCTCATGATTTTATAAACCTCAATAAGGTCACCGCTCGGTCTCCCATGCTCCAGGGAGAATGATCCCGGCCTATCCAGCCTCTCCTTATAACCCAACCCCTCCATCCCCGGCAACACCCTGGTAAATCTCTTCTGAACCATCTCCGGTTTAATAATATCCTTCCTATAACTGGGAGACCAGAACTGGACAGAGTCCTCCAGCAGAGGCCTCACCAACGTCCTGTACAACTTCCAACATGATGCCCCAACTCTTGTACACAAAGGTCTGAGCAATGAAGACAAGCTGCTAAATGCCTTCTTAACCCCCCCTGTCTACATGTGACACAAACTTCAAAGAATTATGTACCTGAGCCCCTCGGTCTCTCTGTTCTACAGCACTACCCAAGGCCCTACCATGTATTGTATAAGGTAAAAATAATGACTGCAGATGCTGGAAACCAGATTCTGGATCAGTGGTCCAGCCACCACTAATCCATGTATTGTACAAGTCTAGTGGGACGTGGATTTTGGGTCATATTTTCAGGCTCAGACATGGTATGTATTAGGATTTGCCTGGTTTTCCTCCCAACATCGAAATTTCTGAAGGAGAGATCATAACGGAGTCGAAACGTGGACTCTGCCTTCTCTCCCCCTCTCTCTCCACAGATACTGTCAGACCTCCTGAGTTTCTTCAGCTTACTCTGTGTTGGAGTGAAATCTGTGAACTCTGTGGGTGGATGCGCACTCTCTCTCTCTCTTTCTTCTCTCTTTCTTTTGCTCCTTCAGCTGCCTCTGAGTCAGACCGTTTCAGATTAGGGACTGCCAAAATAATTCCTAGCCTGACGTTCCTGGTTCAGTACTGACAGAGTGCAGCACTGTCAGAGGTGCTGTCTTTCAATTAGGATGCACGCTTGTTTCAGGTAATAGCGGGTTAATATTTATTCCTCAGTTGACTCTGCAACCCCTTAGTCACTATCCCTCTCGCTCTTTGTGGGATCTTCCCATGCACAAATTGGCAGCTGAACCGCCACTATTTGGCTGCAGAGTGCTGTGCAACATCTGGGAGCGCCGACAGATGCTACAGAAATGCACGTGGTTATGACCTACAGTGGGCGAAACGCGAGCAGGAGGAGGCAGTTTGGCCCATCTTGGGGCCTGCTGTGCCGCGTGAGGTCATGGGCCCGACTCCACCTCCCGCCAGCTCTGCGGGATGGTCAGAAACCGAACTTAGCTTTCAAATATATTCTGTGATGGTCCTCCACGTTTTTCGGGGGAATTGGGGGGGGGGCAGGAATCCTGGAACACTCAGAGACAGAATTCCTCCTCATTCCTGCCTTTCAAGGAAACACTTTGAGTCCACTCCTCCCCTCTCTCTAGACTTGCCCCAAAAGGAGTCTATATCCACACTGTCCAGCTCCCTCCCAATCTCCAATCCCATGTGATCGCGTTCGTAACGTTAGTCACACGGCACGAAGAAAGACCCTTTGGCCCAACCCATCCATGGGGGGCCAAACTGAAGTAGTCCCAATTCCCCCGAATTGGGTCCATATCTCTCTAAACCCTTTCCTATCCATGATTTTATAAACCTGTGTAAGGTCAGCCCTGAGCCTCAGACTGGAACTCAAACCCTCCAGGCCCAGTAAGATCCTGGTAAATGTGTTTGTGTGTGCCTGTGTGTGTGTCAGTATGTGTGTCTCTGTCTGTCTGTGTATGTGTATCTGTGTGCCTGTGTGTGTGTCAGTATGTGTGTCTCTGTGTGTGTGTATCTGTGTGCCTGTGTGTGTGTCAGTATGTGTGTCTCTGTGTGTGTGTGTATCTGTGTGCCTGTCAGTGTGTGTGTCTCTGTCTGTGTGTGTGTATCTGTGTGTCTGTGTGTGTCAGTATGTGTCTCTGTGTGTCTGTGTATCTGTGTGTCTGTGTGTGTCAGTATGTGTGTCTCTGTCTGTGTGTGTGTGTGTATCTGTGTGCCTGTGTGTGTCAGTATGTGTGTCTCTGTCTGTGTGTGTGTCAGTGTGTGTGTCTCTGTCTGTGTGTGTATCTGTGTGTGTCAGTATGTGTGTCTCTGTGTGTGTGTATCTGTGTGTCTGTCTGTGTGTGTGTCAGTGTGTGTCTCTGTCTGTGTGTATCTGTGTGCCTGTGTGTGTGTCAGTATGTGTGTCTCTGTCTGTCTGTGTGTGTATCTGTGTGTGTCAGTGTGTGTGTCTCTGTCTGTGTGTGTGTATCTGTGTCTGTCTGTGTGTGTCTGTCTGTGTGTCAGTGTGTGTCTCTGTCTGTGTGTATCTGTGTGCCTGTGTGTGTGTCAGTATGTGTGTCTCTGTCTGTCTGTGTGTGTATCTGTGTGTCTGTCTGTGTGTGTCAGTGTGTGTGTCTCTGTCTGTGTGTGTGTATCTGTGTCTGTCTGTGTGTGTCTGTCTGTGTGTCAGTGTGTGTCTCTGTGTGTGTGTCTGTGTGTGTGTCAGTGTGTGTCTCTGTCTGTGTGTGTCTCTGTGTCTGTGTGTGTGTCAGTGTGTGTGTGTCTGTGTCTGTCTGTGTGTGTGTGCGTGTGTGTCTCTGCGTGTGTGTCAGTGTGTATCCCTCACACCCATGGATCACCTTCCCTTTGGCCCAGTCCCTCACACTCTCCCATCTTGTCCTGCACAACATCCCATCCCTGCATTCTGTTCCAGAGACACAGCACCATCCCTGTATCCTGGCAACCGTGGAGGAGGGATGCAGGGAGGGAGGGATGGAGAGATGATTAGAGGGTCAGAGGGAGGGAGAGGGGGAAGTAGGGAGGGTTAGAGGGGTGGAGGATAGAGAGGGAGGGAGGGAGAGACGGAGGGATAGAGGGAAGGAGAGACAGAGGGAGGGAGGGATAGAGTGTTGGATAGAGGGAGGGATGGATAGAGGGAGGGAGAGAGGGTTAGACAGAGGGAAGGTTGAGGGAGAGACAGAAGGAGGAACGGAGGGTTAGAGGGATGGAGGAAGAGACAGAGGGTGGGAGGGAGAGAGAGGTAGGAACAGAATGATGGAGGGAGGGTTAGAGGGAGAGAGAGAGAGGGGAGGGATGGATAGGGGATTAAAGGGAGGGAGGGTGTGTATGTGTCCCTCACATCCATGGGTTACCTGAGCTGCAGAGGGATGGGCAGAGGGAGGGAGGGGGAGAGAGGGATGGAGAGGGGGAGGGAGAGAGGTAGAGTGAGAGATAGGGAGGGAGGGACGGGGGAGGGAGCTGCCAGGTAAATCCCGCAGAGAGGCGGCGGGAATGCGCAGACAGCGCTGTCGGAACACAGAGACATTTACCAGGCTGTGGGAGCTCCTACCCACCCAGAGACAGAGAGGGAGAGAGGGAGCAAACTCCAGGGGCTGCTGTGAGCACCTTCCCCAGCCCGGGCATGGTCCCCAGGAAGCGGCGCAAGTAAGCAAGCCGGTTTATTTAACAGGGGGAGAGGGGGGGAGACAGAGAGGGGGGAGAGAGAGATAGAGAGGGAGGGGGGAGAGAGAGAGAGGGAGGGGGGGGAGAGAGGGGGGGGAGAGAGAGATAGAGAGGGAGGGGGGAGAGGGGGGGGGTGGGGAGGAGAGGGGGGAGAGAGAGAGAGGGAGGGGGGAGAGAGAGAGAGGGAGGGGGAGAGGGGGGGGAGAGAGAGATGGGGAGGGAGGGGGGGGGGAAGAGAGAGAAAAATAGATAAGAGAGAGGGATAGGGAGAGAGAGGTGGAGAGAAAAAGATAGATGACAGGCGGGAGAAATATATGAGAGAGAGCGACTGCTGAGAGAGAGGGAGAGAGGATATTGAACAGGAGGGAATGGGGTTTCCCAGAGACACCCAGACAGCTCCCTGTGCCCGGGGTGGGGGGGGGGGGGGGAATAGAATCAACCCCAGGGTTTAGGGGGCTGGGGGGGGGGGGGGGGGTCATGGGGAACTAGAGGAAGGACGTGACTGGGGGATAATGTCACAAAAGATGTCTTCTCCCACAGCACAGGGAGACCCTGGTGGGGGGAGTGGCTGTGAGGCAGTGAGAGGGAGTGTGTCTGTGTCTGTGTGTGTGTGGGGGGGGGGGGGATTGTGTGTGTGTGTGTGGGGGGGGGGAGTTTGAGATTGTGTGTGGGGGGGAGTTTGAGATTGTGTGTGTGTGTGTGTGGGGGGGGGGTGGGATTGTGTGTGTGGGGGGGGAGTGTGAGATTGTGTGGGGGGGGGAGTGTGAGATTGTGTGTGTGGAGGGGAGGGAGTGTGAGATTGTGTGTGTGTGGGGTGGGAGTGTGAGATTGTGTGGGGTGGGAGTGTGAGATTGTGTGTGTGGGGGGGGTTGAGTGTGAGATTGTGTGTGTGGGGGGGGGTTGAGTGTGAGATTGTGTGTGGAGGGGGTGTGTGAGATTGTGTGTGTGTGGAGGGGGTGTGTGAGATTGTGTGTGTGTGGGGAGGGAGTGTGAGATTGTGTGTGTGGGGGGGTTGAGTGTGAGATTGTGTGTGGAGGGGGAGTGTGAGATTGTGTGTGTGGAGGGGGAGTGTGAGATTGTGTGGGGGGGGGTGTCTGTGTGAGATTGTGTGTGGCGTGTGTGTGTGGGGGGGAGTGTGAGAGTGTGTGTGTAAGATTGTGTCTGTGGTGGGGGTGTATGTGAGATTGCGTGTGGAGGGGGAGTGTGAGATTGTGTGTGGGGGAAGTGTGAGATTGTGCGTGTGGGGTGGGAGTGTGAGATTGTGTGTGTGGAGGGGGAGTGTGAGATTGTGTGTGTGGAGGGGGAGTGTGAGATTGTGTGTGTGGAGGGGAAGTGTGAGATTGTCTGTGTGGAGGGGGAGTGTGAGATTGTGTGTTGGGGGGAGTGTGAGATTGTGTGTTGGGGGGAGTGTGAGATTGTGTGTGTGGGGGAAGTGTGAGATTGTGTGTGTGGGGGAAGTGTGAGATTGTGTGTGTGGAGGGGCAGTGTGAGATTGTGTGTGTGGGGGAAGTGTGAGATTGTGTGTGTGGGGGAAGTGTGAGATTGTCTGTGTGGAGGGGGAGTGTGAGATTGTGTGTGGGGTGGGAGTGTGAGATTGTGTGTGTGGGGTGGGAGTGTGAGATTGTGTGTGTGGATGGGGAGTGTGAGATTGTGTGGGGGGGGGAGTGTGAGATTGTGTGTGTGGGGGGGGGGAGTGTGAGATTGTGTGTGTGGGGGGAGTGTGAGATTGTGTGTGTGGGGGGGGAGTGTGAGATTGTGTGTGTGGAGGGAAAGTGTGAGATTGTGTGGGGGGGGAGTGTGAGATTGTGTGTGTGGAGGGGGAGTGTGAGATTGTGTGTGTGGGGGGAGTGTGAGATTGTGTGTGTGTGTGGGGGGAGTGTGAGATTGTGTGGGGGGGGAGTGTGAGATTGTGTGTGTGGGGGGGAGTGTGAGATTGTGTGTGTGGGGGGGAGTGTGAGATTGTGTGTGTGGAGGGGAAGTGTGAGATTGTGGGGGGGGGGGAGTGTGAGATTGTGTGTGTGGGGGGGAGTGTGAGATTGTGTGTGTGTGTGGGGGGGGGAGTGTGAGATTGTGTGTGGGGGTGGGAGTGTGAGATTGTGTGGGTGGAGGGGGAGTGTGAGATTGTGTGGGGGGGAGTGTGAGATTGTGTGTGTGGAGGGGGAGTGTGAGATTGTGTGGGGGGGAATGTGAGATTGTGTGTGTGGGGGGGGAGTGTGAGATTGTGTGTGTGGGGGGGGGAGTGTGAGATTGTGTGTGTGTGGGGGGGGAATGTGAGATTGTGTGTGGGGAGAGTGTGAGATTGTGTGTGTGGAGGGGGAGTGTGAGATGTGTGTGTGGAGGGGGAGTGTGAGATTGTGTGTGTGGAGGGGGAGTGTGAGATTGTGTGTGTGGGGGGGGAGTGTGAGATTGTGTGTGTGGAGGGGGAGTGTGAGATTGTGTGTGTGGAGGGGGAGTGTGAGGTTGTGTGTGGGGTCTAGTGTGAGATTGTGTGTGTGTGTGGGGGGGAGTGTGAGATTGTGTGTGGGGTCTAGTGTGAGATTGTGTGTGTGTGTGGGGGGGAGTGTGTGATTGTGTGTGTGGGGGGGAGTGTGTGATTGTGTGTGTGGGGGGGAGTGTTTGTGTGTGTGTGTGGAGGGGGAGTGTGAGATTGTGTGTGGGGGGTTGTCTGTGTGAGATTGTGTGAGGGGGGGAGTGTGAGATTGTGTGTGTGGGGGGGGAGTGTGAGATTGTGTGGGGGGGAGTGTGAGATTGCGTGTGTGGGGGGAGTGTGAGATTGTGTGTGTGGGGGGGGAGTGTGAGATTGTGTGTGTGTGGGGGGGGAGTGTGAGATTGTGTGTGTGTGGAGGGGGAGTGTGAGATTGTGGGTGTGTGGAGGGGGAGTGTGAGATTGTGTGTGTGGAGGGGGAGTGTGAGATTGTGTGGGGGGGGAGTGTGAGATTGTGTGTGGGGGGGGGAGTGTGAGATTGTGTGTGGGGGGGGAGTGTGAGATTGTGTGTGTGGATGGGGAGGGAGTGTGAGATTGTGTGTGTGTGGGGTGGGAGTGTGAGATTGTGTGTGTGGGGGGGGTTGAGTGTGAGATTGTGTGTGTGGGGGGGGTTGAGTGTGAGATTGTGTGTGTGGGGGGGGTTGAGTGTGAGATTGTGTGTGGAGGGGGAGTGTGAGATTGTGTGTGTGTGGAGGGGAGTGTGAGATTGTGTGTGTGTGGGGAGGGAGTGTGAGATTGTGTGTGTGGGGGGGGTTGAGTGTGAGATTGTGTGTGTGGAGGGGGAGTGTGAGATTGTGTGGGGGGGGGTGTCTGTGTGAGATTGTGTGTGGCGTGTGTGTGTGGGGGGGAGTGTGTGAGAGTGTGTGTAAGATTGTGTCTGTGGTGGGGGTGTATGTGAGATTGCGTGTGGAGGGGGAGTGTGAGATTGTGTGTGGGGGAAGTGTGAGATTGTGCGTGTGGGGTGGGAGTGTGAGATTGTGTGTGTGGAGGGGGAGTGTGAGATTGTGTGTGTGGAGGGGGAGTGTGAGATTGTGTGTGTGGAGGGGGAGTGTGAGATTGTGTGTGTGTGGGGGGAGTGTGAGATTGTGTGTGTGGAGGGGGAGTGTGAGATTGTGTGTGTGGAGGGGGAGTGTGAGATTGTGTGGGGGGGGAGTGTGAGATTGTGTGTTGGGGGGAGTGTGAGATTGTGTGTGTGGGGGAAGTGTGAGATTGTCTGTGTGGAGGGGGAGTGTGAGATTGGGTGTTGGGGGGAGTGTGAGATTGTGTGTTGGGGGGAGTGTGAGATTGTGTGGGGGAAGTGTGAGATTGTGTGTGTGGGGGAAGTGTGAGATTGTGTGTGTGGAGGGGGAGTGTGAGATTGTGTGTGGGGTGGGAGTGTGAGATTGTGTGTGTGGGGTGGGAGTGTGAGATTGTGTGTGTGGATGGGGAGTGTGAGATTGTGTGGGGGGGGGAGTGTGAGATTGTGTGTGTGGGGGGGGGAGTGTGAGATTGTGTGTGTGTGGGGGGAGTGTGAGATTGTGTGTGTGGGGGGGGGAGTGTGAGATTGTGTGTGTGGAGGGAAAGTGTGAGATTGTGTGGGGGGGGAGTGTGAGATTGTGTGTGTGGAGGGGGAGTGTGAGATTGTGTGTGTGGGGGGAGTGTGAGATTGTGTGTGTGTGGGGGGGGAGTGTGAGATTGTGTGTGGAGTGTGTGTATGAGATTGTGTGTGTGGTGGGGGTGTATGTGAGATTGTGTGGGGGGGGAGGAGTGTGAGATTGTGTGTGGTGGGGGTGTGTGTGAGATTGTGTGTGTGGGGTGTGTGTGTGAGATTGTGTGTGTGGGGGTGTGTGTGAGATTGTGTGTGTGTGGGGGGGGGGAGTGTGAGATTGTGTGTGTGTGGGGGGGGTGGAGTCTGAGATTGTGTGTGTGGAGGTGTGGGGGGGAGGGAATGTGAGATTGTGTGTGTGTGGGGGGGAGTGTGTGATTGTGTGTGTGTGGGGGGGAGTGTATGATTGTGTGTGTGGGGGGGAGTGTGTGATTGTGTGTGTGGGTGGGGAGTGTGAGATTGTGTGTGTGTCTGTGTGGGTGGAGTGTGAGATTGTGTGTGTGTGGGGGGAGTGTGAGATTGTGTGTGTGTGGGGGGAGTGTGAGATTGTGTGGGGTAGGAGTGTGAGATTGTGTGTGTGGGTGGGGAGTGTGAGATTGTGTGCGGGGGGGAGTGTGAGATTGTGTGTGTGTCTGTGTGGGTGGAGTGTGAGATTGTGTGGGGAGTGTGAGATTGTCTGTGTGTGGGGGGAGTGTGAGAGTGTGTGTGTGGGGGAGTGTGAGATTGTGTGTGTGTGGGGGGAGTGTGAGATTGTGTGTGTGGGGGGAGTTTGAGATTGTGTGTGGGGGGAGTGTGAGAGTGTGTGTGTTGGGGGAGTGTGAGATTGTGTGTTGGGAGGAGTGTGAGATTGTGTGTGTGTTGGGGGGAGTGTGAGATTGTGTGTGTTGGGGGGAGTGTGAGATTGTGTGTTGGGGGGAATGTGAGAGTGTGTGTGGGGGGAGTGTGAGATTGTGTGTGGGGGGGAGTGTGAGATTGTCTGTGGGGGGGGAGTGTGAGATTGTGTGTATTGGGGGGAGTGTGAGATTGTGTGTTGGGGGGAGTGTGAGATTGTGTGTGTGTGTGGGGGGGAGTGTGTGAGTGTGTGTGGGGGGAGTGTGAGATTGTGTGTATTGGGGGGAGTGTGAGATTGTGTGTTGGGGGAGTGTGAGATTGTGTGTGTGTGGGGGGGAGTGTGAGATTGTGTGGGGGGGAGTGTGAGATTGTGTGTGGGGGGTGTGTGAGATTGTGTGTAGGGGAAGTGTGAGATTGTGTGTGGGGGGAGTGTGAGATTGTGTGTGTGGGGGAGGGAGTGTGAGATGGTGTGTGGGTGGGGGAGGGAGTATGAGATTGTGTGAGTGTGGGGGGTATGTGTGGGGGGGGTCTGTGTGTGTGGGGGGGGAGTGTGAGATTGTGAGTGTGTGGGGGGGAGTGCGAGATTGTGTGTGGGGGAGTGTGAGAGTGTGCGTGTGGGGGGAATGTGAGATTGTGTGTGTGTGGGGGGGAGTGTGAGATTGTGTGTGTGTGTGGGGGGGGGAGTGTGAGATTGTGTGTGGGGGGGGAGTGTGAGATTGTGTGTGTGTGTGGGGGGGGAGTGTGAGATTGTGTGTGGGGGGGGAGTGTGAGATTGTGTGTGTGTGGGGGGGGAGTGTGAGATTGTGTGTGTGTTGGGGGGGAGTGTGAGATTGTGTGTGTGTTGGGGGGAGTGTGAGATTGTGTGTGTGTGGGGGGGGAGTGTGAGATTGTGTGTGTGTGGGAGTGGAGTGTGAGATTGTGTGTGTGTGTGGGGGCTGGAGTGTGAGATTGTGTGTGTGTGGGGGGGAGTGTGAGATTGTTTGTGTATGTGTTGGGAGGGGGAGTGTGAGATTGTGTGTGTGTGTGTGTGTTGGGTGGGAGTGTGAGATTGTGTGTGTTGGGGGGGAGTGTGAGATTGTGTGTGTGGGGGGAGGAGTGTGAGATTGTGTGGGGGGGGAGGAGTGTGAGATTGTGTGTGGGGGGGAGGAGTGTGAGATTGTGTGTGTGGGGGGGGAGTGTGAGATTGTGTGTGTGGTGGGGGTGTATGTGAGATTGTGTGGGGGGGAGTGTGAGATTGTGTGTGGGGGGGAGTGTGAGATTGTGTGTGGGGGGGGAGTGTGAGATTGTGTGTGTGGGGGGGAGTGTGAGATTGTGTGTGTGGAGGGGAAGTGTGAGATTGTGTGTGGAGGGGGAGTGTGAGATTGTGAGTGTGTGGGGGGGTGTGAGATTGTGTGTGTGGGGGGGGAGTGTGAGATTGTGTGGGGGGGAGTGTGAGATTGTGTGTGGGGGTGGGAGTGTGAGATTGTGTGTGTGGAGGGGGAGTGTGAGATTGTGTGGGGGGGAGTGTGAGATTGTGTGGGGGGGGAGTGTGAGATTGTGTGTGTGGGGGGGGAGTGTGAGATTGTGTGGGGGGAAGTGTGAGATTGTATGTGTGGGGGGGAGTGTGAGATTGTGTGTGTGAGGGGGAGTGTGAGATTGTGTGGGGGGGGAGTGTGAGATGTGTGTGTGGAGGGGGAGTGTGAGATTGTGTGTGTGGAGGGGGAGTGTGAGGTTGTGTGTGTGTGTGGGGGGAGTGTGAGATTGTGTGTGGGGGGGGAGTGTGAGATTGTGTGTGTGGGGGGGGAGTGTGAGATTGTGTGTGGGGGGGGAGTGTGAGATTGTGTGTGTGGAGGGGGAGTGTGAGGTTGTGTGTGTGTGTGGGGGGAGTGTGAGATTGTGTGTGGGGGGGGGAGTGTGAGATTGTGTGTGTGGGGGGGGAGTGTGAGATTGTGTGTGTGGGGGGGGAGTGTGAGATTGTGTGTGTGGGGGGGAGTGTGAGATTGTGTGGAGGGGGGAGTGTGAGATTGTGTGGGTGGGGGGGGAGTGTGAGATTGTGTGTGGAGGGGGAGTGTGAGATTGTGTGTGGGGGGGGGGGAGTGTGAGGTTGTATGTGTGGGGGGAGTGTGAGATTGTGTGTGTGGGGGGGGAGTGTGAGATTGTGTGTGTGTGGGGGGGAGTGTGAGATTGTGTGTGTGGGGGGGGAGTGTGAGATTGTGTGTGTGAGGGGGGTGTGTGAGATTGTGTGTGTGTGGAGGGGGAGTGTGAGATTGTGTGTGTGGAGGGGGAGTGTGAGATTGTATGTGTGGGGGGAGTGTGAGATTGTGTGTGTGGGGGGGGAGTGTGAGATTGTGTGTGTGTGGGGGGGAGTGTGAGATTGTGTGTGTGGGGGGGGAGTGTGAGATTGTGTGTGTGAGGGGGGAGTGTGAGATTGTGTGTGTGTGGAGGGGGAGTGTGAGATTGTGTGTGTGGAGGGGGAGTGTGAGATTGTATGTGTGGGGGGAGTGTGAGATTGTGTGTGTGGGGGGGGAGTGTGAGATTGTGTGTGTGGGGGGGGAGTGTGAGATTGTGTGGGGGGGGAATGTGAGATTGTGTGTGGGGGGGGGAGTGTGAGATTGTGTGTGTGGGGGGGGAGTGTGAGATTGTATGTGTGGGGGGAGTGTGAGATTGTGTGTGTGGAGGGGGAGTGTGAGATTGTGTGTGGGGGGTTGTCTGTGTGAGATTGTGTGAAGGGGGTTGTCTGTGTTAGATTGTGTGTGTGGAGGGGGTGAGTGTGTGTGTGTGTGAGATTGTGTGTGGAGTGTGTGTATGAGATTGTGTGTGTGGTGGGGGTGTATGTGAGATTGTGTGGGGGGGGAGGAGTGTGAGATTGTGTGTGGGGGGGGAGGAGTGTGAGATTGTGTGTGTGGTGGGGGTGTGTGTGAGATTGTGTGTGTGGGGTGTGTGTGTGAGATTGTGTGTGTGGGGGTGTGTGTGAGATTGTGTGTGTGTGGGGAGTGTGAGATTGTGTGTGTGGAGGGGGAGTGTGAGATTGTATGTGTGGGGGGAGTGTGAGATTGTGTGTGGGGGGGGAGTGTGAGATTGTGTGTGTGTGGAGGGGGAGTGTGAGATTGTGTGTGTGGAGGGGGAGTGTGAGATTGTATGTGTGGGGGGAGTGTGAGATTGTGTGTGTGGAGGGGGAGTGTGAGATTGTGTGTGTGGGGGGGAGTGTGAGATTGTGTGTGTGGAGGGGGAGTGTGAGATTGTGTGTGGGGGGTTGTCTGTTTGAGATTGTGTGAAGGGGGTTGTCTGTGTTAGATTGTGTGTGTGGAGGGGGTGAGTGTGTGTGTGTGTGAGATTGTGTGTGGAGTGTGTGTATGAGATTGTGTGTGTGGTGGGGGTGTATGTGAGATTGTGTGGGGGGGGAGGAGTGTGAGATTGTGTGTGGGGGGGGAGGAGTGTGAGATTGTGTGTGTGGTGGGGGTGTGTGTGAGATTGTGTGTGTGGGGGTGTGTGTGAGATTGTGTGTGTGGGGGAGTGTGAGATTGTGTGTGTGTGGGGGGAGTGTGAGATTTGTAGTGTGATTGTGTGCGGGGGGGAGTGTGAGATTGTGTGTGTGTCTGTGTGGGTGGAGTGTGAGATTGTGTGTGTGGAGGTGTGGGGGGGAGGGAATGTGAGATTGTGTGTGTGTGGGGGGGAGTGTGTGATTGTGTGTGTGTGGGGGGGAGTGTATGATTGTGTGTGTGGGGGGGAGTGTGTGATTGTGTGTGTGGGTGGGGAGTGTGAGATTGTGTGTGTGTCTGTGTGGGTGGAGTGTGAGATTGTGTGTGTGTGGGGGGAGTGTGAGATTGTGTGTGTGTGGGGGGAGTGTGAGATTGTGTGGGGTAGGAGTGTGAGATTGTGTGTGTGGGTGGGGAGTGTGAGATTGTGTGCGGGGGGGAGTGTGAGATTGTGTGTGTGTCTGTGTGGGTGGAGTGTGAGATTGTGTGGGGGGAGTGTGAGATTGTGTGTGTGTGGGGGGAGTGTGAGATTGTGTGTGTGTGGGGGGAGTGTGAGAGTGTGTGTGTGGGGGGAGTGTGAGATTGTGTGTGTGTGGGGGGAGTGTGAGATTGTGTGTGTGGGGGGAGTGTGAGATTGTGTGTGGGGGGAGTGTGAGAGTGTGTGTGTTGGGGGGAGTGTGAGATTGTGTGTTGGGAGGAGTGTGAGATTGTGTGTGTGTTGGGGGGAGTGTGAGATTGTGTGTGTTGGGGGGAGTGTGAGATTGTGTGTTGGGGGGAATGTGAGAGTGTGTGTGGGGGGAGTGTGAGATTGTGTGTGGGGGGGAGTGTGAGATTGTCTGTGGGGGGGGAGTGTGAGATTGTGTGTATTGGGGGGAGTGTGAGATTGTGTATTGGGGGGAGTGTGAGATTGTGTGTTGGGGGGAGTGTGAGATTGTGTGTGTGTGTGGGGGGGAGTGTGTGAGTGTGTGTGGGGGGAGTGTGAGATTGTGTGTATTGGGGGGAGTGTGAGATTGTGTGTTGGGGGAGTGTGAGATTGTGTGTGTGTGGGGGGGGAGTGTGAGATTGTGTGGGGGGGAGTGTGAGATTGTGTGTGGGGGGTGTGTGAGATTGTGTGTAGGGGAAGTGTGAGATTGTGTGTAGGGGAAGTGTGAGATTGTGTGTGTGGGGGAGGGAGTGTGAGATTGTGTGTGGGTGGGGGAGGGAGTATGAGATTGTGTGAGTGTGGGGGGTATGTGTGGGGGGGGTCTGTGTGTGTGGGGGGGGGAGTGTGAGATTGTGAGTGTGTGGGGGGGAGTGCGAGATTGTGTGTGGGGGAGTGTGAGAGTGTGCGTGTGGGGGGAATGTGAGATTGTGTGTGTGTGGGGGGGAGTGTGAGATTGTGTGTGTGTGTGTGGGGGGGGGGAGTGTGAGATTGTGTGTGGGGGGGGAGTGTGAGATTGTGTGTGTGTTGGGGGGGAGTGTGAGATTGTGTGTGTGTTGGGGGGGGAGTGTGAGATTGTGTGTGTGTTGGGGGGAGTGTGAGATTGTGTGTGTGTGGGGGGGGAGTGTGAGATTGTGTGTGTGTGGGAGTGGAGTGTGAGATTGTGTGTGTGTGGGGGGGGTGGAGTGTGAGATTGTGTGTGTGTGGGGGGTGGAGTGTGAGATTGTGTGTGTGTGTGTGGTTGGGGTGGAGTGTGAAATTGTGTGTGTGTGTGTTGGGGGGGAGTGTGAGATTGTGTGTGTGTGGGGGGGGGAGTGTGAGATTGTGTGTGTGTTGGGGGGGGGGAGTGTGAGATTGTGTGTGTGTGTGTGTGTTGGGTGGGAGTGTGAGATTGTGTGTGTTGGGGGGGAGTGTGAGATTGTTTGTGTGGGGGGGGTGGAGGAGTGTGAGTTTGTGTGTGGGGGTGTGGAGTCTGAGATTGTGTGTGTGGAGGTGTGGGGGGGAGGGAGTGTGAGATTGTGTGTGTGTGGGGGGGAGTGTGTGATTGTGTGTGTGGGGGGGAGTGTGTGATTGTGTGTGTGGGTGGGGAATGTGAGATTGTGTGCGGGGGGGAGTGTGAGATTGTGTGTGTGCGGGGGGGAGTGTGAGATTGTGTGTGTGTGTGGGGGGAGTGTGAGATTGTGTGTGTGTGTGGGTGGAGTGTTAGATTGTGTGGGGGGAGTGTGAGATTGTGTGTGTGTGTGTGTGTTGGGGGGGAGTGTGAGATTGTGTGTGTTGGGGGGGAGTGTGAGATTGTGTGTGTGGGGGGGGTGGAGGAGTGTGAGTTTGTGTGTGGGGGTGTGGAGTCTGAGATTGTGTGTGTGGAGGTGTGGGGGGGAGGGAGTGTGAGATTGTGTGTGTGTGGGGGGAGTGTGTGATTGTGTGTGTGGGGGGGAGTGTGTGATTGTGTGTGTGGGTGGGGAGTGTGAGATTGTGTGCGGGGGGGAGTGTGAGATTGTGTGTGTGCGGGGGGGAGTGTGAGATTGTGTGTGTGTGTGGGTGGAGTGTGAGATTGTGTGGGGGGAGTGTGAGATTGTGTGTGTGTGGGGGGAGTGTGAGATTGTGTGTGTGTGGGGGGAGTGTGAGAGTGTGTGTGTGGGGGGAGTGTGAGATTGTGTGTGTGGGGGGAGTGTGAGATTGTGTGTGTGTGGGGGGAGTGTGAGATTGTGTGTGTGGGGGGGGAGTGTCAGAGTGTGTGTGGGGGGAGTGTGAGATTGTGTGTGTGGGAGTGGAGTGTGAGATTGTGTGTGTGTGTTGAGGTGGAGTGTGAGATTTGTGTGTGTGTGTGTGTTGGGGGGGAGTGTGAGATTGTGTGTGTGTGTGGGGGGGAGTGTGAGATTGTGTGTGTGTTGGGGGGAGTGTGAGATTGTTTGTGTATGTGTTGGGAGGGGGAGTGTGAGATTGTGTGTGTGTGTGTGTTGGGGAGGAGTGTGAGATTGTGTGTGCTGGGGGGGAGTGTGAGATTGTGTGTGTGTTGGGGGGAGTGTGAGATTGTTTGTGTATGTGTTGGGAGGGGGAGTGTGAGATTGTGTGTGTGTTTGGAGGGTATGTGAGATTGTGTGTGTGTGTGTGTGTTGGGCAGGAGTGTGAGATTGTGTGTGTGTGGTGGGGGTGGAGTGTGAGATTGTGTGTGTGTTGTGGGGAGTGTTAGATATTGTGTGTGTGTGTGTGTGTTGGGGGGGAGTGTTAGATTGTGTGTGTGTGTGTTGCGGGGGGAGTGTATGCTTGTGTGTGTGTTGGGGGGAGTGTGAGATTGTGTGTGTGTGTGTGGGGGGGAGTATGAGATTGAGTGTGTGTGTTGGGGGGGAGTGTGAGATTGTGTGTGTGGGGGGGGTGGAGGAGTGTGAGTTTGTGTGTGGGGGTGTGGAGTCTGAGATTGTGTGTGTGGAGGTGTGGGGGGGAGGGAGTGTGAGATTGTGTGTGTGTGGGGGGGAGTGTGTGATTGTGTGTGTGGGGGGGAGTGTGTGATTGTGTGTGTGGGTGGGGAGTGTGAGATTGTGTGCGGGGGGGAGTGTGAGATTGTGTGTGTGCGGGGGGGAGTGTGAGATTGTGTGTGTGTGTGGGGGGAGTGTGAGATTGTGTGTGTGTGTGGGTGGAGTGTGAGATTGTGTGGGGGGAGTGTGAGATTGTGTGTGTGGGGGGAGTGTGAGATTGTGTGTGTGTGGGGGGAGTGTGAGAGTGTGTGTGTGGGGGGAGTGTGAGATTGTGTGTGTGTGTGGGGGGAGTGTGAGATTGTGTGTGTGTGTGGGTGGAGTGTGAGATTGTGTGGGGGGAGTGTGAGATTGTGTGTGTGGGGGGAGTGTGAGATTGTGTGTGTGTGGGGGGAGTGTGAGATTGTGTGTGTGGGGGGAGTGTGAGATTGTGTGTGTGTGGGGGGAGTGTGAGAGTGTGTGTGTGGGGGGAGTGTGAGATTGTGTGTGGGGGGAGTGTGAGATTGTGTGTGTGGGGTGGGTGTGAGATTGTGTGTGTGTGTGGGGGGGAGTGTGAGATTGTGTGTGTGTGTGGGTGGAGTGTGAGATTGTGTGGGGGGAGTGTGAGATTGTGTGTGTGGGGGGAGTGTGAGATTGTGTGTGTGTGTGGGGGGAGTGTGAGATTGTGTGTGTGTGTGGGTGGAGTGTGAGATTGTGTGGGGGGAGTGTGAGATTGTGTGTGTGTGTGGGGGGAGTGTGAGATTGTGTGTGTGTGTGGGTGGAGTGTGAGATTGTGTGGGGGGAGTGTGAGATTGTGTGTGTGGGGGGAGTGTGAGATTGTGTGTGTGTGGGGGGAGTGTGAGAGTGTGTGTGTGTGTGGGGGGAGTGTGAGATTGTGTGTGTGTGTGGGTGGAGTGTGAGATTGTGTGGGGGGAGTGTGAGATTGTGTGTGTGGGGGGAGTGTGAGATTGTGTGTGTGTGGGGGGAGTGTGAGAGTGTGTGTGTGGGGGGAGTGTGAGATTGTGTGTGTGGGGGGAGTGTGAGATTGTGTGTGTGTGGGGGGAGTGTGAGATTGTGTGTGTGGGGGGGGAGTGTCAGAGTGTGTGTGGGGGGAGTGTGAGATTGTGTGTGTGGGGTGGGTGTGAGATTGTGTGGGGTAGGAGTGTGAGATTGTGTGTGTGGGTGGGGAGTGTGAGATTGTGTGTGTGTCTGTGTGGGTGGAGTGTGAGATTGTGTGGGGGGAGTGTGAGATTGTGTGTGTGTGGGGGGAGTGTGAGAGTGTGTGTGTGGGGGGAGTGTGAGATTGTGTGTGTGGGGGGAGTGTGAGATTGTGTGTGTGTGGGGGGAGTGTGAGATTGTGTGTGTGTGGGGGGAGTGTGAGAGTGTGTATGTTGGGGGGAGTGTGAGATTGTGTGTTGGGGGGAGTGTGAGATTGTGTGTGTGTTGGGGGGAGTGTGAGATTGTGTGTGTTGGGGGGAGTGTGAGATTGTGTGTTGGGGGGAATGTGAGAGTGTGTGTGGGGGGAGTGTGAGATTGTGTGTGGGGGGGAGTGTGGGAGTGTGTGTGTGGGGGGGTGAGTGTGAGATTGTGTGTGTGGAGGGGGAGTGTGAGATTGTGTGTGGGGGGGGAGTGTGAGATTGTGTGTGGGGTGGGGGAGTGTGAGATTGTCTGTGGGGGGGGAGTGTGAGATTGTGTGTATTGGGAGTGTGAGATTGTGTGTTGGGGGGAGTGTGAGATTGTGTGTGTGTGGGGGGGAGT